>NC_134687.1:80371409-80513909 GCF_050947455.1 Rhinoderma darwinii
CTTGAGGGGAACCTGTCACTAAGTTTGGAGCCACTAAACAACCAACATGCCATTATGCAGCTGGGGATTAGAGTTATAAACCTTCCCACATCCAAAACAGCAGTTTCGGGAATAGTTAATAAAGTAAATTACAACTTACCAAGAGTAGTCCGAGTAAGGAGTACAGCAGTAACGGGCGCGCAGCATTGTGCATATGATCCTGAGGACAGTACACTTGTTTCACTGTGAATGCGCAGTGTACGGTCTTCTAATTCTTTTGCGCAATGCTCATGCATGCAGTGCCGCTCTCATCTCGGTAAATTGTAAGTAACTTTGTAAACTATTCCCAAAAATAATATTGGCAGGTTTAGAACATTAAGCTCAAGCTTCATTACTCCAGGCTGGTGGTTTAGTGGCTACAAACCTACTGACAGGTTACCTTTAACTTTTACAATATAAATTATTTTAAATTAAACAATTGTCAAATTGAGTTTCTTATCTATTAACCACTTTAGGACGCAGCCTATTTTGGCCTTGTGGCACAGCCGATTTGTTCAAATCTGACATGTGTCACTTTATGTGGTAATAACTTGGGAATGCTTTTACCTATCCAAGCGATTCTGAGATTGTTTTTTATGATAGTGGAAAAATTTGGTAGATAAATTAAATATTTATTAGTGAAAAACACCAAAATTTCGAGAAAATGTGCAAAAATTTTCATTTTTCCAAATGTAAATGTATCTGCTTGTAAAACAGATAGTAATACCACACAAAATAGTGACTAGTTACCATTTCCCATATGTGTACTTTATGTTTGCATTGTTTTTTGAAAGTCTTTTTTATTTTTCTAGGACGTTACAAGGCTTAGATTTTTAGCAGCAATTTCTCACATTTTCACAGGAAATAAAGCAAAGTAGAGGGGAAATTTACAAATGTAATTTTTTTTTGCCGAAATTCATTTGTAATAAAAAAAAATCTGAAACACAGAAGGTTTTACTAGAGAAACGCAACTCAATATTTATTGCCCAGATTCTTCAGTTATTAGGAATAGCCTACATGTGGCCCTAGTGTGCTAATCGACTGAAACACAGTCCTCAGAAGCAAAGGAGCACCTACAGGATTTTGGGGTCTGCTTTTTTTTTTAGATTATATTTTAGGCACCATGTCAGGTTTGAAGAGGTCTTGTGGTGCCAAAACAGTGGAAACTCCCCAAAAGTGACCTCATTTTGGAAACTACACCCCTCAATGAATTTATCTAGGGGTATAGTTAGCATTTTGACCCCACAGGTATTTTGCTATATTTATTGGAGTTGAAAATGAAAATCTACTACTTTTTCTGAAAAAACATAGAAATTTGTAATATTTACAAGGAATAAACAAGAAAATGCACCCCAACATTTGTAAAGCATCTTCTGCCGATTACATAAATACCCCATATGTGGTAATTAACTGCTGTTTTGACCCACGGCAGGGCTCAGAAGGGAAGGAGCGCCATTTGGACTTTGGAGTGCAGATTTTGCTGGATTGGTTTTCAGTGCCATGTCGTGTTTGCAACGCCCCGGAGGGACCAAAACAGTGGAAACCCCACAAAAGTGACCCCATTTGGGAAACTACACCCCTCAAAGAATTTTTGTAGGGGTATAGTGAGCATTTATACCACACTAGTTTTTTGCAGAATTTAGTAGAATTAGGCCGTGAAAATGAATATCAACATTTTTGTCCACTAAAATGTTGCATTTTTTCATTTTCACAAGGGATAAAGGAGAAAAGTCACCCTAAATTTGTAACGCAATCTCTCCCGAGTACGACAATACCCCACATGTGGTAGTAATTGATTTTTTTAATAGAAATTAATTAACCTTTGTAGGACTGATCCTTTTTTGCTTTTCCATTTTCGTTTTTCACTCCTTCCAAACGCCATAACTTTTTATTTTTTTGTCGATTGAGTGGTGTGAGGGCTTATTTTTGGCGGGACGAGCTGTAGTTTTTATTGGTACCATTTTTTGGTACATAAAACTTTTTGATCACTTTTTATTACATTTTATTTAGACCTTTGGTGACCAAAAAACTGTGATTTTGGCGTTTTAAATTCTTTATTTCTTACGGCGTTCATTATGCGCTAAAAATTACAGTTTTACTTTATTCTGCGGGTCGGTAAAATTACGGCAATACCATATGTATATAGTTTTTTTTATGTTTTGCAGCATTTCCACAATAACATCACTTGTTTATAAACTAATTTAATTTCTGTGTCATATTCTGAGAGCCATAACTTTTTTATTTTTCAGTCAAAAAAAGCGGTGTAAGGGCTTGTTTTTTTGCGGGACGGGCTGTAGTGTTTATTGGTACTATTTTGGGGTACATGCGACTTTTTGATCACTTTTTATTCTATATTTTTGGGGGTGGTGGCCAAAAAATAGTGATTCTGGTATTGTTTTTACTTTTTTTTTGCGGAATTCGCCATGCGGGAAAAATAACATTACAGTTTTATAGATTGGCTCGTTACGAACGTGGTGATACCAAATATGTGTACTGTTTTTTAAAGTTTTCATTTTTTTTCCTATAATAAGAGACTTCTTATAGGAAAATAAAATCTTTTATTTTTACACTTTTTTACTTTTTTCTTTATTTTTTAGACTTTCTTATTTTACTTGAAGCAGTGAGTGATTGCTGCTAGAATACATTACACTACCTAAGTAGTGTAACGTATTCCAACTGTCAGTGTGACGTCACTCTGACAGTAAGTCTACGAGGACCAGCCAGAGGCTAGTCCTCATAGGCTTCCATATGTGGCATACCCGAAGGCCGTTGTCTGGCCTCTGGGTGCCACCACAAGCATCAGCAGCCCCCACAATTGCATGGGGGCTGCCGATGTGCTACAATTCCCCTAAATCTGGCGATCGCAATCGAGCACCGCTTGTAACGGGTTAATTGCCAAAATCAGCGGGAATGAGCCGCTGATCGGCAACAGTGGAGTGTCAGCTATCGAGGACAGCTGACCTCCCGGTTCCCGATGCACACTGTCAATGACAGTGAGTATAGCGAACGATAGTGACGTCCTGTGACTCTGACAGGAAGTCTATAGTCTATCAGGAGGCTGGTCCTGATAGGCTTTCGTACATGGCAGACACGGAGGCCATTATTTGGCCTCCGGTCGCCATGCTAGCCATCTGCAAACCTCACGATTTCATTCTGAGGTCTGCCGATGTGCTAGAAACCCCTAAAATGCGGCGATTGCAATTGATTGCCGCTTTTAAGGGGTTAATTGCCGAAATCAGCGAAAATGAGCCGCTGATCGGCAGCAGTGGAGTGTCAGCTGGCCTCCCGGTTCCTGGTGCACACTGTCACCGTCAGAGTGCACCGGGAACCGCGCAGTAACTGTACATCCTGGTGCGCTAAGACACTGGCCACCTGGACGTACAGTTGTGTCGTGATACGCCTAGGGGTTAAAAATAATTATTTTGTATATTTCCTGCATTGATTTTTAAAGAAATGTTATTCTTTTTATCCAGCCAGCATTACTTTTCCCGTTTTCCGCAATCTAACTAATTGGACATTAGTGGAAGGGCTGGCCTTATCGAATAGCTCTGTTATTAGATTACTTTATGTATGGAACTGTTATTTGAGCACTGTATGGTGGGATTTACTTAAGTATTGTGTGTCATGGCAACTTAAAAATTGGACAGTATGTTATTTTTGCAGTGTATAGTGTACATTGTAATTTAGTCGACTGTATTGAAACGTTATTTGGCCAATGTATGATCCTGATATTTTGGAACCATACTTTATGGTGCTTATAGTCAGGCACTGTGTGTTATGGGTACTTGAACACTGTTTGAAAGTACACCAATTAGGGGGTGAGCATCATCCAACGTACCGTAAGTCTGGCATTAGATAGTGGGACGTTCCATGACGTCAGTGTAAACTGTGCTGTATAGAGTTTACAATAAAATCAAGCCTACAAATATCATGGAATGCCTGTGAAGAAAATGAATGCTTTGGCACCCAGTGAAGATTTTGATGCCCCTCCCCGGAACAGTTCATACCAAAATTAGAACAAATATAGTGCTAAAAACCATGACAATACCTGCATAGTAAAATATGCCTACTTTGGATACTAGAAGTCTTTATTCATGCAGATGGCCAAGTTCTTGATGATGTCATGAGCTGCATAGATAAGCCAGGCAGAAGCCAAAAGATTGCCATGTTGTGTACATAACAGGGGCAATTTTTTGGAAAGATCACAAGAAAAATAATTTCTTTATTTTGTCCAGAAAATAAAATGTTCATCTATTTACATATATACAGGTTTGATTTTCATTAGAAGGGTACTTAGATTCAGAATTCTAATTTCCACTGTTTTTATTATTATTTTTTTTCAAAAAAAGGTCACATTACCCATATTCTTTATCTTTGTCATTTAAGTTCAGTTACTTTTTAATATGTTAATATATAATATATTTGTATTAAAGACATTAATTGTGTATTGATATGGTAATTCATACTTATTAGCTCTGTGCTCAATGTGAAACAGTTTACAGGTAAGAATTTCACATTATATTTCCCTTATAATGGATAAGTGTTTATAATGAATTCTGATCACTTATTTTAACCTAGAGTTGGAGGCGATTACCTTGGGACAACCTTGGACTCATCATCTTATATGACGGCTGCTAAGAAACAACAACTGTAAGTGCGTAACTGCATGAGTGTTTTCTAATCAATGAAATTACAAAATCTATTTTCGTATAATTTGTTCTATTTTTTCAAAAATAAAATAGGTGTGACAAAACGGTAATTCCCTATGAGCCATAATGTCATAATGTTACATGTAATTGCACAATTAGATTTTATGTTCCATGCATATGGTTAATAGCTGACTTTAACGTACCAATTATCTGCTTTTCTCTTTTATATTAAATATTAATTACCTTTTTTGGAGATAATAAAAATAACATTAACAGTAGTAGTATTATATACTTCTTACAATGGTCGTTTATCAGTGATTCTAAAAATTCTTCACAGTAATTGCAATTTTTCCTGAGTAGGATCGCCAGTTGTGGAGATTGGCCTGTACAAACACTTTCTATATAATGTTCATAACAGAATTACCCCCATCATTCCCAAGCCAAATAAATGCCATATACTGAGAAGACTATAACATGATACAAGAAGCAGGACATATATTTGCTATGCATGGTGATGAAGGCTTTAACGGCTTCATAGAGTGTGCTGTTAAAGAAACAATGTGTATGGGGCAGGGAAGTGTCAAATACTGGAGGCAAAATAAAAATGGTCATTACATGTACTTTTTAATACACACATAATATTTTAACAAACATGTGTAGAGGTGTAATTTGAATCTGTGACATGGCCCCCTTCCTACAGTACCATGTGTCATTTATAAAGGTGGTGTCTTCTTATAAAGCATTTGGGCCAACTTATGCATCAGGGCCAAGGTACAATTCCTATCTCCGCACCATTTTTGCCCATTCATCCAGAAGAGCATTTGTAAGGTCAGACACTGATGTTGAATAAGGGGGCCTGTCCCCCCAATCTCTGTTTTAGTTCATCCCAAAGGTGTTCGAGGGGCTTGAGGTCAGGGCTATGTCCGGGTCAGTTAAATTCTTTCACGCAAAACCTACCCAAGCATGTCTTTATGGACCTCGATTTGTGCGCTGGGGAAAAGTCATGCTGGAAAAGAAAAGGGCCTTCTACAAACTGTTCCTAAAATGTTGGAAGCTACAATTTCCAGAAATGTCTTGGCATGCTGAAGCATAAGGATTTTCCTTTACTGGAACTAAGGGACCTAGGCGAGCCTATGAGAAACAACCCCATAGCATTATCCCTCCTACACCATACTTTACAGCTGGTACAATGTAGTCAGGCAGGTAACGTTCTATTAGCAATTTCCAAACTCAGACTCGTCCATCAGACTGCCAGATAGAGAACTGTGATTCGTCACTCCACAGAACACGTTTTCACAGCTCCAGAGTCCACGTGACGTGACTTGCTTTACACCATTCCATCCGACGCTTAACATTCTGCTTGGTGATGTAAGGCTTGAATGCAGCTGCTCAGCCATGGGAACCCATGCCATGAAGCTCCCAGCACACAGTTGTGCAGATGATAATGCCAGAGGAGGTTTAGAACTCAGAAATTAGTGAGAAGAGCATTGGCAACTTTTATGCGCCTCAGCCACCCCGCTCTGCCACTTCATGACTGAGTTGATGTGGTTCCTAAACGCTTCCACTTTGCAACAATACCATTCACAGTTGATAGTAAAATATCTAGAAGAGAAGAAATTTCACAAACTGACTTGTTGCAACGGTGGCATCCAATTACAGGACCACGGTGGAATTCAGTGAGCTCTTTACAATGACCCATTCTTTCTCAAATGTTTATAAAGGAGACTGCATGGCTAGGTGCTGGATTTTTTACACCTGTGGCAGTGGGACTGAATGAATCCCCTGAACTCAATGATTAGGAGTGGTGTCCCTTTTGTCCATAGAGTGTATGTGAAGTATCAGATCTTTAAATATGTATATGTTTTTACTTCCAGACATAAAATCTATTCACATATGTTTTGTAGTTCTTCTATTGTTGGAATAAAACATTCTTAGAATTGTTTTTATTTATTTTTTGTGAAACGTGTTAAACTAAACTAGAGACTGCATGTGGCTTGGAATTTCTGACAAGGACAATGGTTACACCTTGAATTTTATCCCTATATCTATACACACAATCTTCTTTACATTAATGCACCACCATAGAGCCAATATGAACCTTATATAAGGGAATTTTATTATCAGTGATTCCTATATAGTATATTAACCAAAGTGATTTGTATATAGACCAGGGCAGATTAGGGCAATAGAGCAGGCAAAATGCAGGCAAATCAAATTCCTCTTAGCTACCATTCTGGTGCCATTAGCAAAATTACATTTTTGGCAGCTTGTGTACTCTCAATGTAATGCTGAGGGGCTGTCACTTAACTTTTATTATGTTATAATAAAAAATTTTCATTGAAACGTCACATGCTAAATTACTGTGTTAGTAAAACGTATCTACTTATAATAACCCATATGAAATGCAAGCCGAATAAATGCAACTGGTAGGATAATGTTGAAATTTGTGATAAGAGCAGCCTGTTCTCATAATGGGTGGCATTTGATTTTGTTCAGTTTGCTTCTACAATGTATTTTAACGGGCAATGCCATTTTAGTTCAAAACTAGGCAGATACAATTATTGCCCTGGCAGTGAAATCATAACATAGGCATACCATAGGTAAAACATAGGCATAAACATTGTCCACTCTCTTAAATGAAATATGTTAAATTAAAATATAATTGAAATGACCAATTCCCATATTACAATGTGCTAATCATTACAGTGGGATACAGACTGCCTTATTGTAAAACATTCTTGATTTTACTTGTTTTTATAGCGGAAGTTGGAACAAGAAAAATAATGTTCTCTACATAGGAATCTAAGTAGGAATCTAAGTGATCTTATCATCTGTTACTTTGATAGTGTATAATTATAATAGTGCAATAAGAAAATTGTGTGTTTGATGGAGTGAAGAGAAAGTATAAAGAGCTTTAGTTCCGTGTCTCTCTTCTTTTTAACTCTTTTACATACACACTGCTAAAAGTGCCGCTGCCATTGTTAGTTCTGGTGATCATTGATCACTGGGAGACTGGTCACATGAGACTATGGCAGTAATCAGATATTTGTGATGTAAAAATTTAAAATCAATAAAATAATGAACTCCCTAAGGCCTCATGCATATGACCATACTTTTGAGGTCGCAATTTATCCGTATTTTGGTGGATAAATTACGAGCCCATTATTTTCTATGGCCCATGCACATTAACATGATTTACACTAATCGGTACGGGGGCAACAATTGTGGACCGCAAAAACTCAGGACAAGTCATTTTACGGTCTGCAAATGCGAATTCACTAATACTAGTGAATTGTTGTGGATCCGTGAGTCCGGATGACACACAGATGCACAACCCCTGGATTTGCGGACAGCAAAAGCAATTGGGTCGTGTGCATACGACCTTAAAAATAGACCTCCAGCAGAAAAACAACTTTCCATCACTGTACCACTCGCCTGATTATCTATCATGCTGTAATGACGGGGGGTAGGGAAACGGA
This sequence comes from Rhinoderma darwinii, assembly GCF_050947455.1. Lineage (NCBI taxonomy): Eukaryota > Metazoa > Chordata > Amphibia > Anura > Rhinodermatidae > Rhinoderma > Rhinoderma darwinii. Next base: position 80,379,556 of record NC_134687.1, read on the forward strand.
CAAGTGAGCCCTAGTCTACCCGCCACTCTGTCCCTGCCTACTTGCAACGACCCGCCCTAGGCGACGGGGTACAACAGGGCGGCGGTCCCTGCGCTCAGTAAGTGCACGACAAACACGACAAACATACAAGGGAATACAAGCAAGGGAAAGGGGCAGTTGCCCACGGCAACACCATGAGCAACCAGAGTGGTGAACGAGCCGAGTCAAGCCAGGAGTGTGCGAGGTACCAAACGAAGAGCAGAAGAGTAGTCAGTAAGCCAGGGTCTGTATGGAGCAGGATCAAAATAGAAGGAGCTGTAGCTGGGCCAGGACACCACACGAAAAGAATCACAAGCACCGAGGGACAGGAAGGGCAGGCTTAAATAGACCGAGGGCGGGAGCTAGCTGAGTCTGGCCAGGTTGCGATAGGCTCTCCCACTCCTAAGCCTGCCAGCCTGAGTGGTGGAAGCTGGAGTCAGTCTCAAGGATGTAGATTCAGGTGCTGACTGATTAATTATGGGAGTTAACCCCGAAGCTGTGCCTGGCAGATCCTTTACAGTACCCCCCCTTTTATGAGGGGCCACCGGACCCTTTCTAAGTGGACCTGGCTTACTGGGGAAACGCAGGTGGAACCTCCTGACCAATACCCCAGCGTGAACATCCCGGGCGGGTACCCAAGTCCTCTCCTCGGGCCCGTATCCTCTCCAATGGACCAGGTACTGGAGGGAGCCTTGGACCATCTTGCTGTCCACAATCTTGGCCACCTCGAATTCCACCCCCTCAGGGGTGAGGACGGGAACAGGAGATCTCCTCGAGGGAGCCAAGGACGGGGAGCAGCGTTTAAGGAGGGAGGCATGAAACACGTCGTGTATACGAAAAGACGGGGGTAACTCCAGCCGGAAGGAGACAGGATTGAGGACCTCAATGACCTTATATGGCCCAATAAACCGGGGAGCAAACTTCTTGGACGGAACCTTGAGACGCAAGTTCCCTAGACGACAACCACACCAGATCCCCGACCATAAACAGGGGGTTAGCAGAACGTTTTCTATCAGCCTGAGTTTTTTGTACGCTCTGGGACGCCTCTAGGTTCTTCTGAACCTGGGCCCAGACTGTGCACAGTTCCCGATGAACGACCTCTACCTCGGGATTGTTGGAACTACCCGGTGAAACGGAGGAGAACCGTGGATTAAACCCAAAATTACAGAAAAAGGGGGAGACCCCTGACGAGTTACTGACCCGGTTATTAAGGGAAAATTCGGCGAGGGGAATGAATGAGACCCAATCATATTGACAGTCAGAGACAAAACACATTAAATATTGTTCTACAGATTGATTAGTCCTCTCAGTTTGGCCATTGGTTTCAGGATGGAAGGCAGAGGAGAAGGACAGATCAATCTCCAACTTCATACAGAAGGCTCTCCAAAACAATGAAACAAATTGTACCCCTCTGTCCGAAACAATATTGACAGGGACCCCATGGAGACGCAGGATGTGTTTGACAATCAAGGTAGCCAACGTCTTGGCGTTGGGTAGTTTCTTGAGGGGCACAAAGTGGCACATCTTACTGAAGCGGTCTACTACCACCCACACCACCGACTTGCCTTGGGATGGAGGCAAATCGGTGATAAAATCCATGGAGATATGTGTCCAAGGTCTCTGGGGAATGAACAACGAACGCAGTAAGCCCGCTGGTCAGGACCTGGGAGTCTTGGACCTAGCACAAACCTCACAAGCGGCGACGTAGGCCTTAACGTCTTTAGGCAACCCAGGCCACCAATAGTTTCTAGTAATGAGGTGTTTGGTACCCAGGATGCCTGGATGACCAGATAGTGCGGAGTCATGATTTTCCCTAAGTACCCTTAGCCGGAATTGCAGGGGAACAAACAGCTTGTTCTCAGGAAGGTTCCCGGGAGCTGAACCTTGATCAGCAGCAATTTCAAAGACTAAATCAGAATCGATCGAGGAAATGATTATACCTGGAGGCAAAATACAAGCAGGATCTTCCTCCGAAGGAGGGCTGGCCATGAAGCTACGCGACAGTGCATCAGCCTTAATATTTTTAGACCCAGCCCTATAGGTAACCAAAAAATTGAATCTGGTAAAAAATAACGCCCATCGAGCTTGTCTCGGGTTTAGCCTCCGGGCAGATTCTAGGAAAACCAGATTCTTGTGGTCGGTAAGGACCGTTACCTGGTGCCTAGCCCCCTCCAGGAAGTGGCGCCACTCTTCAAATGCCCATTTAATGGCTAAGAGTTCGCGGTTGCCAATATCATAGTTACTCTCAGTTGGCGAAAACTTCCTGGAGAAGTAGGCACAGGGGGCGGAGATGGGTGAGGGACCTGGTACCCTGGGACAAGACAGCCCCCACTCCCACCTCAGATGCGTCAACTTCCACGATAAATGGCTCCATTTGGTTGGGCTGAACCAGCACTGGGGCCGAGATAAAGCACCTCTTAAGGATCTCAAAAGCCTGGACAGCCTCAGGAGGCCAGTGGAGGAGATCAGCTCCTTTGCGAGTGAGGTCCGTAAGAGGCTTAGCGATGACCGAGAAGTTAGCAATAAATCTCCTGTAATAATTAGCGAACCCCAAAAAACACTGTAACGCCTTCAGGGAGGCAGGTTGGACCCATTCCGCCACAGCCTGAACCTTGGCGGGGTCCATGCGGAATTCATGAGGAGTGAGGATTTGACCCAAAAATTGTATTTCCTGTACCCCAAACACACAATTTTCGGTTTTGGCAAACAGTTTGTTTTCCCGAAGGACCTGGAGCACCTTCCTGACATGCTCAATGTGGGAGGACCAGTCCTTGGAAAACACGAGTATGTCATCAAGGTACACTACAAGAAATATCCCCAGGTAATTTCTCAAAATCTCATTTATGAAATTCTGGAAGACCGCAGGGGCATTACACAACCCAAAGGGCATGACGAGGTATTCGAAATGGCCTTCGGGCGTGTTAAACGCAGTCTTCCACTCATCCCCCTCTTTGATGCGGATAAGGTTATACGCCCCACGTAGATCCAACTTAGAGAACCATTGGGCCCCCTGAACCTGATTGAAGAGATCAGGAATCAAAGGAAGGGGATACTGGTTCCTTACCGTGACCTTATTCAGGCTACGGTAGTCAATGCATGGCCTAAGACCACCATCCTTCTTCCCTACGAAGAAGAAGCCAGCACCTACCGGAGAAGTAGAGGGACGAATGTAACCCTTGGCCAGGCATTCCTGGATATACTCTCTCATGGCTTTACGTTCGGGACAAGAAAGATTAAATATCCTACCCTTAGGAAGCTTAGCTCCTGGTACCAATTCGATAGCGCAATCGTATTCTCTATGAGGAGGTAACACTTCGGAGGCCTCCTTAGAGAAAACATCAGCGAAGTCCTGAACAAACTCGGGTAGCGTGTTCGCCTCCTCAGGGGGAGAAATAGAATTAACAGAAAAACATGACGTAAAACATTCATATCCCCATTTGGTTAGCTCCCCAGTATTCCAGTCAAACGTGGGATTATGCAACTGCAACCAGGGAAGGCATAGAACCAAATCGTACGATAATCCCTGCATCAACAGTACAGAGCACTGCTCCAAATGCATGGAGCCGACAAGGAGTTCAAAAACAGGGGTATGCTGTGTAAAATAACCATTAGCAAGAGGAGTGGAGTCGATACCCACTACCTGTCCCAGGTTTAGGCAAATCAATCAGAGGCATAGCAAGAGACATAGCAAATTCCACAGACATGATATTAGTAGAGGACCCTGAATCCACGAAGGCACTGCCGGTAGCAGATCTACCACCAAAAGAGACCTGAAAGGGAAGCAAGATCTTAGTACGTTTCCTATTTATGGGAAATACCTGTGCGCCCAAGTGACCTCCCCGATGATCACTTAGGCGCGGAAGTTCTCTGGCTGCATTCTTACGCTTAGGACAGTTGTTCACTTGATGCTTGTCATCCCCACAGTAGAACCAGAGACCATTCTTCCTGCGGAATTCTCTACGTTGTTGGGGGGACACGGAGGCCCCGAGTTGCATAGGTATCTCTGAGTCTTTTGGGGAGGAACGAAGCAACGGAACTTCGGGAGGCATCATGGGGGAGTCGGAGGAGAAAACACATAAACGTTCACGTTGTCGTTCCCTGAGACGTCGGTCAAGTCGTACCGCTAAAGCCATAACCTGGTCTAGGGAGTCAGAAGAGGGATAGCTAACTAGCAGGTCTTTCAGGGCATTCGACAGACCCAACCTAGACTGGCACTTTAAGGCAGGGTCATTCCACCGAGAAGCTACGCACCACTTCCTAAAGTCAGAACAATACTACTCAACAGGTCTCTTACCCTGACTTAAGGTCACCAGCTGACTCTCGGCAAAGGCAGTCCTGTCAGTCTCGTCATAAATAAGTCAGAGAGCAGAAAATAAACAATCAACGGAGGAAAGTTCAGGGGCATCAGGAGCCAAGGAGAAGGCCCACTCTGGGGGCCCTTCCTGGAGCCGGGACATAATTATACCCACCCGCTGGCTCTCAGAACCTGAGGAATGGGGCTTTAAACGAAAGTAAAGCCTACAACTCTCCCGAAAGGAGAGAAAAGCCCTCCGGTCCCCTGAGAACAGGTCGGGCAACTTGAGGTGGGGTTCAAGAGGTGAGGTGAGGGGAACTACCAAGGTAGCATCAGGCTAGTTGACCCTCTGAGCCAGGGCCTGGACCTGTAGGGAGAGACCCTGCATTTGCTGAGCCAGGGTCTCACGGGGGTCCATAGTGGTGTCAGGGACCAGGGTAGACTAGGTATGGGCTTGTGATTATGTAATGACGGGGGGTAGGGAAACGGAAAAGTGAGCCCTAGTCTACCCGCCACTCTGTCCCTGCCTACTTGCAACGACCCGCCCTAGGCGACGGGGTACAACTGGGCGGCGGTCCCTGCGCTCAGTAAGTGCACGACAAACACGACAAACATACAAGGGAATACAAGCAAGGGAAAGGGGCAGTTGCCCACGGCAACACAGTGAGCAACCAGAGTGGTGAACGAGCCGAGTCAAGCCAGGAGTGTGCGAGGTACCAAACGAAGAGCAGAAGAGTAGTCAGTAAGCCAGGGTCTGTATGGAGCAGGATCAAAATAGAAGGAGCTGTAGCTGGGCCAGGACACCACACGAAAAGAATCACAAGCACCGAGGGACAGGAAGGGCAGGCTTAAATAGACCGAGGGCGGGAGCTAGCTGAGTCTGGCCAGGTTGCGATAGGCTCTCCCACTCCTAAGCCTGCCAGCCTGAGTGGTGGAAGCTGGAGTCAGTCTCAGGGATGTAGATTCAGGTGCTGACTGATTAATTATGGGAGTTAACCCCGAAGCTGTGCCTGGCAGATCCTTTACACATGCTCTGGACATCTTTAATACATAAGATACTCAATTTCCTAAGACCTAACATCAATCTGCTTCTTATCAGGCACCACCTTGAATTTTAGATCACACCCTGCTTTGTCTTTCTCTGTGCTATGCTATCAATCCCATGATGCCTCAGCACAGCATCCAATGAGCAGCTAGAGACAGTGCCAACTCTGCTTGCTGGGAGGGCATTGGGATTATCATTCCTTTAAAATTCTCATAAATAAACTAAGAGGATATAAGTATATCCAGGGAGGATGAGTAGTGATCTTCTTTATTAGACAGGAATCTGTCTAATCATTAGCAGTAACTTTGATAGGAGTCCCCCCCCCTCCTGTGGAGAGCCAGTTAAGAAACTGAAACATAGAATTCCTTAATGGATCAAGTGGGAATTTATATGGACAGTGATGTCAGGGGCTTCTTTGCAAAGTACCGACGTCATTTTCCGTATTTGGACAGTGACATCAGGAGCAGTGCCGGTGTCCCCGGGCAGACTGCTAGATGATGCTCTGCCCTGGGACTCCAGCACTACGAAAGCTCCTGAAGTTAATATCCATATATGGACAGTGAAGTAAAGAGCTTCCACAGTGATGGAGTCCCCGGGCAGAGCGCTAATAGATGCTCTGCTCTGGGACTCAGGCCCTCCCAAAGATCCTGACATCAATGTCTATATATAGACAGTAACTTCAAGAGTTTTCCCAGGGCCAGTCCTCAGGCGACGTATCTAACTGTATGTCACACAGTGGGATATGTTTGGGCCTTTCATTAGAGGTATACGTCGGGAGTCTTCCCGACGTATACCTCCATCGAAAGGCCAAAACGTGATGTGACTGGGGCCTAATACAGAATTGTACAGTTGTATGAAATTTATTTTTACATTTTTTATTTATATGACCATATAATTGATATATATGATCATCGAATTGATCTATGGAGGAAAAAGGACCCTACAGCTTTTTAAAATTTAGACACCTCATCAAGTAACATTAAAAACATAAATAGCTTGCATGACTAGTGTGATTTTACAGCGATTTTCAATGCGTGAACAGCTTTGGACAACGATTCCTGAGCAAATTTTGTTTCATTTTGAACGCCCCACTAGTGTAGCCCCAGCCTTATGAACCACATATTTTATTAAGGCCTCATTATGATTTGGATTTTGGTTTGGAATTACAGCATTTTAAATATTTCCTTTTTTTCTATGTAATGTTTCTACTGATAAAAAAAATGTTGTCTTGAAGGCAATGTGGATGAAAACTCTCATTAACTATGTTGTACAGCACAGTTCAGTCCAATGTTCCTTCTTCCAAAAGGCATTAGAACTGGGTGGTAAGATATTGAATGTTTTAGACACAGTAAATTAATAGTAAATAACTTGTCAGATTGTCAATTTTCATATTAATAAGATTCTTATTAACTTGTTACTGCTATCAGAATACATTAAAATTCAATGTCAGTTTTGAGATTGTCACATTATGTGAAACTGACTGCAATTATTTGGAAATGACTGATTCATTCAGCTTTTTATTAAAGTTGCCTTAAAAAGAAAGATAAAAATGTGTTAACCAATGCACAGAACTTACATAATATATGAATTCTGCAGACATAAGTCTATTTTGGCTATCTGTTACTGCTAAGAGTAATATACAGCATTTATGCAAATTAAGTGGGTGCTCTCTTTTATATAAGCAAGTATTCAGAAGGAAAAAGAAATAATTTACATCTTGGTTGACTATCTTGTAGAACAGTTTATATTGTTGAATACTGTATATCCTCTATACCAGCGGTAGCCAAATAGTAAATTGTAATCTACCGGTAAGTCTCACAACAGGAAGCAGTAGATCTTGATGCAAGGTCACCAGGTCAGAGTGGCTAAACGGCTTCCTCATAGGTTTGTGATTCAGTGTGCTTATAACCATCTTTTTCTATTGAAATGCTCGTGGGTCAATCATATAGATATTTTTGTGTCTTGTGATTCTTTCACACTCAGTTTTAGCCCTATGTTTAACGTGTACGTTGGGAAAAGCTCTTGATGTACACTTTAAACGTATCCATATGGCACCATTAGCCTGACGGAAGTCAAAAAAGTGTCCCGAGGGGAGCTCCAGTGACATAGCTATCCCTTACATGCTGGGCCCCTGTGCAGCTGCAGAGGTTGCACATATGGTATGAACTAAGGACTTGAAAATGTGGATAGCTTAGGGAGCAGGGCATGTAGATTAATATGTTAGGGTATGTTCACATGCAGTGTGTTCAGGCGTATTTCAGGGCGTTTACGCCTCAAAAAACAGCTGAAAAAAATGGAAGCTGAACGCCTACAAAAATCAATGGGAAAAACAGCATTTAGTTCATACGGGGCGTCTTAATACACCGCTAAAAAGACGCTCCATAAATTGAAGTAGCATGTCATTTCTTGAGGCGTTTTTTGGAGATGATTTTCCATCAAACTCTATGAAAAACGCCTCAAAAAACGCCTCAAAAGAAGCCGGAAAAGAAGCCTCAAAAGAAGCTCCAAATTAAAGAGGCTGTTTTCTCTGAAAATCACTCCGTATTTTCAGACGTTTTTGTGTGTGCACATACTCTTAGGGTGCTTTCATAATGATATAAACTGCTTGACTTATTGATCTCAATGCTAAAAAAATAAAAATGATCAAGGCAAATCTTGTAAAAGAGAATTTAAAAAAAATTACGGAACTGGCGCATTTTGATATCAGTGTCTTTCTCATAGTAATGAATAGAATCATCTATTTTTTTTTTCTTTAAAAAAAAAGCATGCAGAAAAAAAATACAACTGTGAATGCAAATACCAAATATTTCTTTTCACACACACCTCAAGAACATGGAGCACAGTTTGATTTGGTGAGATAAATGCTGTAATTTCCCCCTTTCACATGGTCCCCTACCTCAAACAGGCATGGTCCAATGCAAACTCATCAGCAGGTGGAGTATTAAAAAAAGCAAAAGTTTTATGTGCAACGATATTGTAGCAAGCACAAGAAGACAATTTGCAACCTGTTTAAGAACTGAAAATACCAAAGAGATTTGTATTGTTTTATGTTCTTTCATAACCAGAGGCCCATAAAATCAAAATGTTTCACCACTGTTTTCAAAAATATACAAATTTAATGATATTTAATGATATATATAAAACAAAATGCTTTCACTTAATGCATGGCATATGTAACTCAGTACATTTAATTTAGCAAATTCAGGCATAAAGATCAAAACCGTTATTGATCTTACTGTTAAGCTTTGAGGAAGTTGAGCGAAGACTTACAGTACAACATCCTCATTCAGCTTAATGAATCTCTCTTATTCCTTTGTTTCCTACCTTTACTCGACATTGCTCCAGGTTATGAAAAAAACTTCAGAGATTTTCCCATTTTATATGCAGCTCTCATTTTTAACATACACTATTACTTTTTGAACTAAAAAATATCAACAATGTGATTCTAGTTTATTTTTTCATTTTCAAGGTTTTTGTTAAATACGAAGTACAGCGATTTAGCCACTGATGCCAAATTACACGCCCCAAGTGATAAAATAGTAGCATTCTCTTTTGTCATTATGGGTCACAGAACAACTGAATCGTCAGATAGTTAAAGAAAAACACGTCAAAAAGTAGGAAATTCTCTTTATTGCCATTAAAGGGCATTTTTAATTTTACAACCATTTGATTGCTTCAATGAATCTGAAATAAAACAAATGAAGCAAATTTGCAAATACACTTTGTTAAAAATATGATTCTTTTTTGTGTTTACAGCTCCTATTCTGAGCTATGTGTTTCCATGATTACCAACTACAAAAACTTGTGTGCAGTCTGATGCTGCAGTCATACGTTACTCCACAGGACTTATTTTTATAGACAGCAGCAGCCAATATAAAAAAGGCAGATGTAAGAGCGAGGGGGGCAGCAGCAGCCTGAACTAGTCATTGATCACAGCTCTGCCTAAATGAACTTAAGCTTAAAATCAGCAAAGCAGAAATTATTACTGTGCTGGGACTAATGGTGGTATTAATACTAGAGATGAGCGAACTTATGAAAAGTTCGGTTCGGCAGGTATGCCGAATTTCGTGAAAAAGTTTGATTCGGACCGAACTAGTTCTGACCTAACCTGTAATACAAGAAAGCCCCTAAAAATCGTGTATAACACTGTTTAAAAGTCCTAGAAGCCCTGTATAACACTCTTAGGTCACCCATGAGTGTATCCAAGTACTTTTGAGTAGTCTTTAAGGCAAAGTTAGTGTCAAAGTTACGCCAACATGTATGGCTATAGGAAAACGGATGGGACACGGTGATAACTAACAGAAAACACTGCACTTGTGCATGTTGTATGCTTAATGCATTGTTAAAAAAGGTAAAAAAATTAACCATTTTAGGCGGCTGATGCCTGCCAGGGTTCATACATATAAAGTGGTAAAAGAAGAAGCAATGGCTTTTGACAAGCCCTCCAAAAATTTACCCTTTTTATTGGCAGATGCCTGCCGGGGTTCTTCCATACATGGATGTAAAAGCAACAAGCAATGGCTTTTGACAAGCCCTCCAAAAATTGACCCTTTTTATTGGCAGATGCTTGCCGGGGTTCATCCAATACATGGATGTAAAAGCAACAAGCAATGACTTTTGACAAGCCCTCCAAAAATGGACCCTTTTTATTGGCAGATGCCTGTTGGGGTTCATCCATACATGGATGTAAAAGCAACAAGCAATGGCTTTTGACAAGCCCTCCAAAAATTGACCCTTTTTATTGGCAAGGGTGGTAGTAGTAGTAGCAGCACATTAAAAGACACTGGACAGTCACAGGACAAAGCCCTGTGGTGGGGCAAGCCTCAGGCCTGCTTATAGCAGACGGTCGGCAGTGGAGGTGTATTGGTGGTAGTAGAGGTAGCCAACACAGACAGCAAGGGTGGTAGACTGGTAGTAGCAGCACATTAAAAAAAGAGACTGGACGACAGTCACAGGACAAAGCCCTGTGGTGGGGCAGGCCTGCTTGTAGCAGACAACAGTGGAGGTGTATTGGTGGTAGTAGAGGTAGCCAACACAGACAACAAGGGTGGTAGTAGTAGTAGCAGCACATTAAAAAAAGAGACTGGACGACAGTCACAGGACAAAGCCCTGTGGTGGGGCAGGCCTCAGGCCTGCTTGTAGCAGACGGGCGGCAGTGGAGGTGTATTGGTGGTAGTAGAGGTAGCCAAAACAGACAGCAAGGGTGGTAGTAGTAGTAGCAGCACATTAAAAAAAGAGACTGGACGACAGTCACAGGAGAAAGCCCTGTGGTGGGGCAGGCCTGCTTGTAGCAGACGGCAGTGGAGGTGTATTGGTGGTAGTAGAGGTAGCCAACACAGACAGCAAGGGTGGTAGTAGTAGTAGTAGTAGTATTAGTAGCACATTAAAAAAAGAGACTGGACAACAGTCACAGGACAAAGCCCTGTGGTGGGGCAGGCCTCAGGCCTGCTTGTAGCAGACGGGCGGCAGTGGAGGTGTATTGGTGGTAGTAGAGGTAGCCAACACAGACAGCAAGGGTGGTAGTAGTAGTAGCAGCACATTAAAAAAAGAGACTGGACAGTAACAAGACAAAGCCCTGTGGTGGGGCAGGCCTGCTTGTAGCAGACGGCAGTGGAGGTGTATTGGTGGTAGTAGAGGTAGCCAACACAGACAGCAAGGGTGGTAGTAGTAGTAGCAGCAGCACATTAAAAAAAGAGTGGACAGGACAGAATCCCGTAGTAGCAGGCGGCAGTAGCAGGCGGCAGCGGCAGCAGCAGCAATGTCAGATCTAATCAGTGGCATCAGGCACAGGGGTTTTAAAATCCTCACCGATCCACGCTTGATTCATTTTCAGAAACGTGAGATTTTCCAAGCTGTTGGCGGACAATCTTGTTCGCTTAGGGGTGACGAAGCCCCCTGCCACGCTGAATACCCTCTCTGACGCTACACTGAAGGGTGGACAAGACAGTACACCCATGGCAAACTGGGCCAGTTCTTGCCAATGATCCAATCTGCTGACTCAGAAGTCCATGGGGTCTGGGATCAGCATTTCTGACGGAGAAAGGGCACAGTTCAGGTACGAGTGAACCTGGTTGTTTAGGTGCTGCACCTGTACCGAGAGTACAAGCAAGAGCAGAAACACTTATGAGGTCATTCCTAAATTAAAATCAGCTGGGCAAAATGTGTGGAGTGTCTGGGTTGCTCCCTCTGCAAGAGCGGTGCTGCAGTGGCGGTGACCGCCACACGGTGCTGCAACCAATAGAGTAGGGACGCACTTTAAAGAGGTCGCCGTGAAGTGGCAAGTGGGCTTGCATACAATTTGATCAAAATGGTAACAAAGAACCTCATGTTCATGTTTTTAAATTTTGCCTAGCCACAATTGATCATAGTATATAGTGGATGTGCGGTCCATGTCTAGTCTCCCTTATTGATATTACATAGTGAATCCCCCTCATTTCTTTTGTTTTACTTGATACCAGCACTCCACACATTTGGCCCAGCTGATTTTAATTTAGGAATGACCTCATAAGTGTTTCTGCTCTTGCTTGTACTCTCAGTTGTCCACTGGGGCGCATGGTAAGGTGAGCTTATTCCATCTGTTCACTTGTTCTGCTACTGTGGGGTGGTGTCTGTTGCTGTTTTGCTGCACTTGTGGGGGGACATGGCCCAGAGCTAGGGAGGCTTGGCTTGGCCTGATGGCATGGGTGCTTTTGGTCCTCTGGGTTGCTCCCTCTGCAAGAGTGGTGCTGCAGTGGCGGTGACCGCCACACAATGCTGCAACCTACAGAGTAGAGACCCACTTTAAAGAGGTCGCCGTGAAGTGGCAAGTGGGCTTGCATACAATTTGATCAAAATGTTAACAAAGAACCTTATGTTCATGTTTTTAAATTTTGCCTTGCCGCAATTGATCATAGTATATAGTGGCTGTGCAGTCCATGTCTAGTCTCCCTTATTGATATAGTAATAGTATAGTGCTATTATTCAGACACTTTGTGGTGGTAAATTGTTATCATAGACTGGATAAATTATTCAGAATTAGTATGGTGGTATTGTTCAGTCACTATATAGTGGTATAATGTGGCCATGGTGCGGCTGTATTATCAAGTGACAGTGACAGTATAGTGATATTATTCAATTCAGTAACTGTATGTTAGTATTGTTCAGTCATTATGTGGTTGTAATATGTGGTCATGGTGTGGAGGTTTTAGTCAGTAACAGTATGGTGGTATTAACCAGTCACTATGTAGCAGTAGTAATATGTGGTAATGGTGTGGAGGTATTTTCCAGTAACGGTATGGTGGTATTATTCAGTCAATATGTAATATGTTGTCATAGCGTAGCGATGTTAATCAGTAACAGCATGGTAGTATTATTTATTCACTATGTTGTGGTAATATTTGCTTATGGTGTAGCGGTATTATTTGTCTCTTGTATAATGGTATTATTGGTAATATTGGCCTTAGTATACTGTGTTTTGTTCAATAACAATTTGGTGATATTTGCTCCTTGTTTAGTGGATAGTGGTATTATTTAGTAACTTTATGACTGCATAATTTAGAGGCACATTATCATACATAGAAACTGATCTTATACCTTTGTTGTCTTTGAGACTAGCAATGCCACAGGGGGAATCCAAACAACAAGCTGAAAATAAGGGTTTCGGGTTTAAAAATGTATCCTGGGTCACATAGGTTCAAATGTCTTGATTTTACCTTTTTCTCTGTTTTTAACCAGCATTTTGTTTTGGATTGAGTAGTTAGCTCATTTTGTTCCATTGTGAACTCTTTACATTATTTTTTAATGACTTGAAATTAGCAATTTGCCAATTCATAATTTGAAGCAACACAGAACTGTCTGAATGCTTCAAATTTTTAGCAAAATAGATTTTCAATTATTTGATTAAAAATCAAATCATTTCTATTACTATATTGTTTACCTGAAAAATACTGAATATTATACCATAACAGTACCCACAATAATGCAAATTCATTTGCAATTCATTAATACTACAAACGTAGTGGAAGACCACCTGACCATTTTTCTTTATGAAAATAGTGCAAATAGGGCAAGAGCAGTAATAGGAACTCCATTACTTATAATTAATTGGTAAGTAGGCAGATGTTAGTATATATGAGCCTGTATAATATGTAGTTGCACTCTGCTTTGGCTAATGAATGACCCTCCTGAAGTTTCAAAAACCGACAACCACTTTAAAAATAGTTTTCTTATTCTGAAGGTTATTAAACTCTGCAATGAACCTGATATATCTGCAAATTATATAATTATTTCACTTTGTAATTATTCTCACCCAACTACTCCTAATATGAAATGTCTAAAATAACTAGCACATACATATGATGGTTTACAAATAATTAAAGCATTGTGTTTAAAACTTAAGCTAAATTATTATACTTAGATTATTTAAATTATTTGCAAGTATAAGTAAGTGAAAAAGTCTACATTTAAGTCACAGTGTGATTAATGCAAATTATTTCACAATCAACCTAATAAATTGTGACAATGGATTCGCTTAGTCTTAATAAACTTGATTTATTCCAAAAATAATATTCAACCTCCCACTGTTCCACAAATGAATAATTCACATCTTTTTGCCAAGTAATATAACAAGAAGACCTATTGCAAATTCTGAAGAGTGAAGGCTAGACAAAATAGTTCTTTAAATTAGTTTCATTAAATGTTAGTGCATTGGAGAGTAAATTAAAGTAACCAGTGTCAATAAAAGTTTACAAATTTGACAGATTAGGTTAAAGAACAAAGGAGGGAAATGCCAAAGTCAAGGCACTTATTAATAGTCTACAACTTTAAATCAGCGTTTCACATGACTTTTAACCATCCTTCCTCTTCACTGTCACTACTTATTTTAGACTCACAGTAGCAAATAGAACATTCACTTATACAGATAGAGCTGTCAGCCTGAATGAGTCATTGGTTGAACAAGCTCTGTTAACTTCGATTGCCATGTACACTTGTATTTGCATTTTGACTAGTTGTGGTGCAATATGTATATTCATTATAAACATGTAGAAATATTTTAACTATGCTAGTGATGTTAAGTGACAGTAAGTATAATATATATATATATATATATATATATATATATATACACACACACACACACACACACACACACACACACACACACACACACACACACACACACACACAGGCATAATAATAGTTGCATGAAATATAAAACGACTTGTTATGAAGTGTTTACCAATCAGTTAGAATATGAAGTGATTGCATATCACTATGATGTGACTTCACTTTCTGAATGCTGGGGGTCCAACTGCCATCATGGCATCAATCCTCAGAATGAAGGGACCCCTGCAGATCACCTGAGTGAAGAGGCAGAAGCCCTAATGGCTTTTTCCCTGCAAAAAGGCACTCCCATCCACAGGTGGGGCAGGAACTGCAACAAAGCCCAATTCACTTATAGATCAATCCAATACAGCGGTGAAAAGCAGGATCTATCCTGCACAACCAGTGAAGTTAGAGGAATGAAAGACTATAAGATTACAAAACCAGTTACCTTCAGCGTACAACGCGTTTCAAAGTCAGTCTGACTTCTTCATCAGGTAGACCTATCAGTTCTCATATAGGGCATCGTCATATCTCCCTCATATGTTAAAGAGAGGACACTTTATGCCACTGCACAGTCTCCTGCATATGGCTGCGGGGGGAATATACAGCTGTACAATGCTAGGAATTACTTATTTTCAAAATCTTATTTTCAGTAGTCCAGGCAGAGATAAGTTAACCCTCTACTAGGCATGTTCACCTTTTTAGCCAACTGTATGAAAAGTAGACTTTCTTACCGGTTATGTGATCGGTGGCTGACTTTTCTCTGCTTGGGAATCTTGCAAACATAATCTGTGTTTGTAGCAAGAGCAGGAAAGTTTTGTGAGCTTCTATCTCCCATATACAAGAGTTTATAAAAGGGAAAGATAACCTGATCATTGTCTAAACTAGAACCTGTATAGAGTACATCCTTATGTTTGTTTTATAGGGGAATATATGGTCACTCGTCTCCTCTAGTGCATCTGCCATGTGACATGGACTTTCAGCTAAGGGCATCTTGATAAACCATTTCTCATTCACTAAATACATAGAAAAATTATAAAATCCAACAGACAATTTACAAATCTGGTCTATCTTTTATACATACAAACAACCAAATGTTCTGCTTACTATAAAACACTGACAATTCATATTTATTAATAATAATTACAAAATATGTTGTTTTCTGTTTATTGTGTATTTTCCGATGTGCTTGAATATATTTTGTACAGGAATGTGTCTTTCACTGTGGCATGGAATATTAATCAAGGAAATGTTCCACAGTGAGCTGGTCTTGGCTTAAAGATTCATGAAAATCAGAACAGTGGATGTGCTCAAGCATCAAATGCCAGCTGTATATTCACAGTGTCTTTTTTTAAAAACATTTCTTCCTGCTCTGAGGCTAAGATAATGTCACTTAAAGTGTTTGGAAATCACTGTGCATTCATTGCAGAAATGCTTTTCTAAATAGTAAATGAATCCTTAAATACAAGTGAAGCCAGGTGAAAGAGGGAGCAATCCTGTAAATATAAAACCAGCAAATTTATTTTTCTATAAAATGTCCATTGAACATAGCTTATTGGTCCATGAAAAGCACAAATTTTATTGCACAGAAAATTATTTTCTAAATTAGCATATGCTCTAACAGCATAAAATGGATTACCAGAGCCACAAATGCCCTCAAGCATCTCATGTGAATGATAATCTTTTCAACAAAAAAAAACCACAAACAGCTCTGCATAATCTTTGCACAATGCTATACTCTGCGGAGGGATGGCTTAAAGTTTTAAATGCAGTTCAGTTGATTCAGCAAGTTATACTACTCCGTACAAGTTTATCATAATTGGGATTATAGTGTAGTTGTATTGACAGGATTTGCTTCCTATTATGTAGCTCAGATAAAGACTATGCTTCAATATAATAACGAACAGAATTACACAGTGTCGCAATAACAAATATTTAAAATTCTGTTTTTATTGGGTTTTTATTTGTGCATACAACAAAATAAGAGTTGTACAACAGTGCAAAGCAAGTAGGAATAACACTCTAACCAGTGTCCATGATATAGATGGCAGGACAGACAATACGATCAAGCCAGGCTATTAGTAGTGGCAAAAAAGTATTAGTGTGGGGCATATAACCAGTCCAGCGTGGTATTAGTCTCTTGTGGACTATGTGGTTGACAATTCTCAGTAGGAGGGGCAATGCTGAAAAGAGGATTTAATGTAGATCATACAGAACTGTAAGCAGAGAAAAGAAGAGGGTGCACATTTCTTCCGATATGGAACAAGTCCCTACCACTGAGCCCCCATAATGACAGTGGAGGTGAACAATAGAAATCCTGAAACAAGGCAGTGATGATAAAGTGCATGGTAGGCCAGAATTTACCCCAGTGTTAGACATAATAGAGGTTCCAGGCCCTTGGTGCCGAATCCTAAAGTGAGCCTAAACTTTATGCACTTACCTGAAGGAAAGTGGAAAGAATTGGGGCTGAAAGCAACAGCTGCTAAGAAAACAGTATGCTCTGTAGACTAATAAAAAAATTGTGCAATGTAGACAATGTGAGCTGTAAACCGCAAAACCTCTCGGTCAGCATTGGACTCACCCACCGGAGGACGGGAGCCTGCAGCCCCGGATTCCCGGGCAAGCGCCGCTGATTATGGCAGAGAATAACGCTATTGGCCCCCTGCTCCACCAATTACTCTTGTAAGTCTATTTAAGACCTGGGGCCTACTAGATGATGGTAGGACACAGAGGACATCAGCGTCGAGGAGCAGGTGGCATAGACAGCAGGCTTTAGTAAGCAGGACGAGTATCCAGCCGCTCATCATGGAAACAGAGTTTGGTGATTTTTTTTTATTTTACTTGGCTCCAAGAGGAACTATTAATAAGAGGGACCTAACTGCTAAATGGGGGCACCAAGGGGGCCAAACTACTATATGAGGGCACAAAGGGAACCTAACCTTTATATGGGAGCAAACGGAGGACATAACTACTATATGAAGGCACAAACTACTATTTAAGGGCACAAAAGGAACCTAACTACTGTATGGGGCCACAAAGAGGGACCTAACTACTAAATGGAGGCACAAATGGGGACCTAACTACTATACGGGGCACAAAGAAGACCTAAGTACTATATGGAACAAAAATGGAACCTAACTGCTATATGGAGGGCACAAAGAGAGACCAAACTACTATATGGGGGCACAAAGGGAGACCAAACTACTATATGGGGGCACAGAGGTAGACCAAACTACTATATGAGGGCACAAAGGGAGACCAAACTACTATATGGGGGCAGAATGAGGACCTAACTTCTATATGGGAGAACGAAGGAGACCTAACTACTATATGAGGGCTCAAAGGGGTGCCTAACTAATATATGGGGGCAGAAAGGGCAACCTAACTACTCTTATGGAGAACAAAGGGCAACCTAACTACTATTTGGGGGCACAAAGGGGACCTAACTACTATATAAGGGAACAAAAGGAACCTAATTACTATGTGGGACCACAAACGGGAACCTAACTACTATATGGGGACACAAAAAGGGACCTAACTACTATATGAAGGTACAAACGGGGACCTAACTACTATATGGGTGCACAAAGAAGACCTAACGTCTATATGGCGGCACACATAAGGACCTAACTATTATATGGGGGCACACAGGGAGACCAAACTACTATATGGGGCAGAATGGGGACCTAACTACTATATTGGCACACAAAGTGGACCTAATTACTGCATGGAGGTACTGTATCCGAGGCGTTGATGAAATCCAGATAGGAGATATCCACGGCATAACATTCATCCAACACCTTTGTGACTTAGTCAAAGATATTAATGAGATTAGTTTGACATGATCTGCCCTCAGTACAACCATGTTGTTTTGGGTCCAATTGGTATTGTTTTTTAGGTGGTCAATCCTTTTCCAGGAAAGTTTCCATTATTTTTACTCTATAGATGTCAAGCTAACTGGCCTGTAGTTAGCAGCTTTTTCTTTACTGCCCTTCTCATGAATGGCTAACATTGGCCATTTTTCAGTCATCAGGAACAGCACGTGTTACTGGTAAACAAATCTGTTAAAGGTACAGCAAACTCAAATTGCAGTTCTTTAATGCCACAAATTTCAGTTCTTTAAGTATTCTCTGGCGGATGTCATCTAAACCAACAGCCTGATTTAACTTTAAATGCGGAAGTACAACTAAAACATCAGTCTCCAAAACTCTGGAGCTGAAGGCCCTGTTCACACAGAGTATTTTGCAGGCAGTAAAAAATCTGCCTCAAAATTCCTTCATTAATTTTTTTAGGCAGATTTTGATCTGCCTGCACTTTCTAGCCACTGTTTTCATTTTGTTTTCTGCCTGCGGCCATTGGACCCCGCGGGCAAAAACCACAGCGAAAGACGCTCTTTCTGCCTCCCATTGATTTCAATAAGAGGTTAGAGGTGGAACCGCAGCAAGAAAGGTCATGCCGCTTTTTTTTCCAGCGAGTGGCTAAAAGTTACAGGGGAAATAAAACACCTCCGACTCTTATTGAAATCAATAGAAGGGGGTTTTGGACCTTTCTTGGCGCTGATTCCGACGAGGTTTCTGAGTCAAAATTAGCGCCAAAAAACTCTGTGTGAACTGGGCCGAATCCTTACAACTATTCCCAATCATATTGTGGTTTTGAAGGCCACCTTTGGAAAATACTGAACAAAAGTAGGTTTTTAAATGGTCAGTGCCTTCTACCCATCAATATGGTTATTTTCCCCTTTTATGTTCATAAAGCTGAACTATTATGCCACCAGCTGTAAAAATTTACCTAACATCATTCATCTTATCTCAGAGGGGATGTGGAATCACATTATTTGACTAAAACATATCTGGGCTGCTGATCTACAGTATTCATAGAAAAATGTGTACCAACACACTGTTTAGAGAAACAACGTAGAGTATATAATCTCAGTGCGTTGATGGATTACTAATTGTAATAATTTGCTGGATCTCATTCATCTGTGCATCAAAAAATTGCATATGTTGTGTATTAAAATGATTGTACAGTTGGACGATATTTTCTCATCCTATTTTGCTCAAAAGATCCCCAAATGATAAACTAAATGCTGCAATGCTGTTATTATGGGAGAAGTAGCTTAGTCTCCAAACATGAGTGCTCCTCGTTGTATCAGTTCGATAAAGGGGGTCCCCAAATTGGGGACCCATTCCCCAAACCTTTTGGTGCCAAATACACCAAAGATGAAAAGTTAATATCAGTTTTGTAAGCTGTTCATCTTTTACCCAATGGAGGAGAAAAATGTATGCCTTTAGAAGATTTACATAAGCTGCAAGAGCCGAATGCATTGAACCTGTATGGAGGAAGTCCCTGTTATTCTGTACTACACCATATGGTGGCTCCGTTTAGAGCAATATTACAGAACTATTCTCCTCTCAAAGAAGACAGTAACTTTATAATACTGCATCTGATATAACATGGCTTTTTATTTTCTGTTGGATATATACAGAATATGACACAAAAAAACATACATATACCTCCATTTGCCTCCAAGAGCTGCCTCTTTAAAGGGGTTTTTGATGATAAGAAAAGCATGGCTGATTTATTTTACAGCATCACACCTGGCCATGGGTTATATCTGGCATTGCAGCTCAACTCCATTAATGTGAATGGGAGTGAGCTGTAATGCCACACACAACCTGTGGACAGGTGTGGGGCTGTTTTTGGAAGAAAGCAGACATGTTTTTCTAATCCTGGACCATTCCTTTAAGGTCTCTTTTCACATAGGACAAAGTCTGGCAGTTATTAGACTGTATTTATATATTATATATATTCATATGTTCAGTTTTTTAAATCCACAGCATGCCATAATGAAGGCAGTTTTGCTGCTTTTTTTGGCATGGTTTTGCCAGGTCAACATTGAAAACCACAAGTAAAATCTGCAATGGATGTTATAGTTTGTGGTACCTAGACATTGATTTCCAAGAACTATTGAATTAATAAAACTGCAATCGTGGAAAAAGATTACACGTATTTACCACCATATATGAATATACCCACACTGCTATATCGCAAGTATTGCCATGAAGGTCAAACCACTCTTAGTCACTTACTGACAGGTGCTCCACGAAGAATACATATACGAGTTAATAATTATTTGCAATTAAAAGATATGTGAAGTCCCTCTAAGCCATGATTCCTAAAAAATATTAAGATCCCTGTGTCTAAGGACGGGGTGAGGGCAGGTCTGCAGACCTTTTTCCGGGATGTTGGAAGGTTATTTAGTGTATGTTATTGCCCTCAATACATTTATCAAACCATTGTCATCAAACCAGTGACTTGCTCTAAAAATAAAGAAAATATTCTGTCCTTGTAACAATTCTAGGCACAAAGAGCCGCTGCAGCTCCATACCATGGAACTGGAGGCACTCCATATGCCACCATTTGCTACTCTGTATGATGCCATATTATGGATGTTATTCTACCCTTCTACCCTACATAATACGTAATTGGATGGAACATGCCACAAATTTATTTCTGTCGGAATCATACGGAATCCAACAGAAAAAAAACTCTGTATGTTTTCATATTAAATCAGGGGTATACGGAGGTATGATAGAACAGAAGGTTGGGTGCTGTATTACAGATCTGTAAAGATCAGAGGTTGTACAGTTCCACAATATGGTCATGTGCATGAGACCTTAGTGTGATACATAAAAGGTTAAATTAATACCCAAAGTAGGGAGTGAAACACATTTAAGGCTTACAAGTGTGAATATTTGAATCTGGATCCTCAAACGTTTTAGGCATGTCTATGCCAGCAAAATAAGTCAAGTTGTTAGATAGTGAATTAGTATAAAAAGCTGCAAATTCACAGACGCCACAGTATAATGCTCTCTGTGATGGGATCATCAGTTGAACAAATGAACAAATGGGTCAAATCTGCTAGAAATGATATAAAAGAAATCCATAGAAATTCATGCAAATATTTGATACAAAATGCTTTGTGCAGAAAGATAAAAAGTTGAGAGACTCGAAAAAGTCAAAATCACAAATAGATTTAGCTGTTATATTCATATTCAACAGACAACTAATGAATAACTGCCAAGCAAATGTTCACAGCTGCATGTTCTGCACAATAGACTTTCAATTATTGCTCAGCAGTGCCACCCTATACACACTTTACACATTATGTAAATCAATGAGCTTCTAATGGAAACATCTAGTTTTGAGCCTCATGTTAATTTACATAAATCAGCTATCTGGCCTCGTTCCTGATACCCCTATACCAACAATTTATCTAACATGCCGCACAAAGGATCATTTTATAGTACAGGAGTTCTTGCTCTTCATTTATCATCTAATTGGTATTTCATCCGGTCATGAGTTTCTTTTATCAAGATTTATATTTCTGTATGCCAACTTACAGCTGAGCCGTGCTTTCAGGGTTTTTAAGTCCAGTAGGCTACATCTTTTTGCAGGCAGACTTTTTAATCTTGTATGGCCTTGCTATAATTCAGATTACTAGAGAGCATTTCCTTCTCTGTAAGAGAGTCTCTCTGTCGAATCCACATAATATGAATGCATTAAATGAGAAAAAGATTGATATGGTCCAAAAATTCAATACATCTTTGTTTGCTTTTACATTAATAGAGTGAATTTCAGAGCAAGAAAATGTGAAGATGTTAGAAATGGAAATGTATTCTGGTGCACAGGCAGCCGGACATCAAAACTGAAGCAACAGTCTTCCTTTTCTTTCAATAGTAGGAAACTCCAGATAGTACAGGACCAAATAAACTGTATCTTTATAGGATTTTGCATTCATATAGTTAATGTTGTGAACAAAAAAGAATTCAAGTAGATAATACCAATAGATATGTTTCCTAAAAGCGCTTAGGTGACGGCCCACAATTCAACAAAATCTATGGCCATGGGGAAAAATAAAAAAGTGCTGGACCAGAGAATACAAAATTATATTATATCTTTATTTCATACATCATTTAAAAACGACTGTTAAAAAAACATGAGCCGATGCAAAATAACACAGTGGGTGAGCAAGAAAATTAATAACTGGTATCACATACATGTATTTGTCAGCAAGTAATACAAGAAGTTAAGTTTATTTGTCTGTATGTAAGCACAAGTGCCCAAAACTGATGATCAAATGCTAAAAAGTACAACCAGTATAAAGTATGAACAAATAAAAAGTGCAACTGCAGAACAGACTACACATGCAGCAACTTTTGCGAATGCTAAGGTTCATAAAACTATTTGTGCCACAATTCAGCAACTATATTGCTCTGCACTCATCTGTAATATATAGGTGACTGCTTTAAATGCAGTTCACTTAGGGGCCCTGTTGCAGATTTTTCATTGGGGCCCAGGAGTTTCAACATACACCTCTGGGTAAACATATGATAAAGCATACCATAAGTTTACGTATGTTACATATAATTTTTTTTTTGCAGTAAAAATTGTTTATGCTAAAAACGTTATGCCAAAATGACAGTTTGGCATATGGTTGTAACATTTCAAACAATAAAACAATTTAAAGAGTTTTTCCTTTTTTTTTTTTGACAGGAAAATTATTCAAAAAGTTAAGAAAAAAAGTGTGATGTGAATGGGGCCTAAGGCTTAATGCACAAGGTAGAGCTGTGTGCAGAAGGATGTACAGCGGCACACAAAGCCTCGTGCAGGCATTCCATGTGCCACTGCACCATGATCCATCGGTACTGAATTTACGGAACTACAGTATTCTTCCCTAGAAAAAACCTCTGTATGCTTCCTTATTATGTTGGAGGCATATGGAGGAACAATAACACTCCATGCACCTCTATGAGTGCCTTATTACAGCTCATACAAAATCGAGCTATAATAGGGGCATGAGGCCTTAGGTATATGTTTTAGGGTCATATAACCTACAAAAGAGACTTCATTAAGAGGGTGAATCGGGCTCCTTCGCAAAAAGGCATTGCATAGTATATAATAATAACCATACAAGGAATCTGTGTTATAACAATGAAAATGGCACTAAGTCAATATGCCATACAAAAAACATCTAGGTGTGAGACCATAGCATACAATTCAACAAAGAGCTCTAAAGCATATATGTAGAATGTAAATGTGTAATATGAGAGGTAAAAATGCGAGTATAGACAGGAGAACAAGGTATAATTCCCAATAGATAATATAGCCAGGAGAACAAGGTATAACTTCCAATATATAATATACAGGAAAACAAGATATAACTCCCAATAGATAATAAAGCTGGGAGAACAAGGTATAACTCCCAACAGATAATATTGCCGGGAGAACAGGGTATAACTCTCAATAAATAATATAATGCAATATCTAATAAAGAGACCCCTCAAGTAGCTGTTAACACCCAAAAATTGCAACATCTTTATATGCTAGAAGTAGCAAGGAGGACAAACACCTCGATGCTTTACTAGACCTGTAGCTTTGGCAGAAGGTTTAGTCTCAATAAAAAAAAACTTGGGTATACAGTACTGTGCAAAAATTTTAGGCAGTTGTGTAAGAATGCTGCAAAGTAAGAATACTGTCAAAAGTAGAAATGTTAATAGTTTTTTTAACGATTAACGAAATACAAAGTGAATGAACATAAGAAAAATCTAAATTAAATCAATATTTGATGTGACCACCTTTTGCCTTCAAAGCAGCATAAATTCTTCTAGGTACACTTGCAAAAAGTCATGCATTTTATAGGATTATAGTCAGGTGTATGATTAACCAATTATACCAAACAGGTGCTAATAATCATCATTTTCATATGGAAGGTTGAAACAGAGTCATTAACTGTAACAGAGGCAGCTGTGTAGGAGGCTTAAAACTGGTTGAGGAACAGCCAAACTCTGCTACAGGGTGATGTTGTGGAAGACAGTTTCATGTCACAGATCCACCATGGCAAGACTGAGCACAGCAACAAGACACAAGGTAGTTATACTGCATCCGCAAGGTCTCTCCCAGGCAGAGATTTCAAAGCAGACTGAGGTTTCAAGATGTGCTGTTCAAGCTCTTTTGAAGAAGCACAAAGAGATGGGCAACGTTGAGGACCGTAGATGCAGTGGTCAGCCAAGGAAACTTAGTGCAGCAGATCAAAGACACAGCATGCTTACTTAACTTTTAAATCGCAAAAATGTCTAGCAGTGCCATCAGCTCAGAACTGGCAGAAACCAGTTGGACCCAGGTACACCCATCTACTCTTCGGAAAAGTTTGGCCAGAAATGGTAAAATTGTGGCCAAAAAGCCATACCTTCGACATGGAAACAAAACTATTTGGCTCTAACAGAAGGCAGTTTGTTTGCCGTAGGGCTGGAGAGCTGTACAATAATGAGTTTCTGCAGGCAACAGTGAAGCATGGTGGAGGTTCCTTGTAAGTTTGGGGTTGCATTTAAGCAAATTGAGTTAGGGATTTGGTCAGGATTAATGGTGTCCTCAATGCTGAGAAATACAGGTAGGTATTTATCCTTCATGCAATACCATTATGGAGGCGTCTGATTGGCTCCAATTTTATTCTGCAGCAGGACAACGGCCCCAAACATACAGTGAATGTCATTAAGAACGATCTTCAACCTAAAGAAGAACAAGGAGCCCTGGAAGTGATGATATGCCCCCCCCCCCCCCCCCCACAGAGCCCTGATCTCAACATCATTGAGTCTGTCTGGGATTACATGAAGATACAGAAGGATTTGAGGAAGCCTTCATCCACAGAAGATCTATGATTAGTTCTCCAAGATGTTTGGAACAACCTCCCTGAAGAGTTCCTTAAAAAACTGTGTGCAGGTCTACCTAGAAGAAATTATGTAGTTTTAAAGACAAAAGGTGTTCACACCAAATATTGATTTGATTTTGATTTTTCTTTTGTTTATTCACTTTGTATTTTCTTAAATGATAAAAAAAACTATTAACACTTCTATATTTTAAAGCATTCTTACTTTGCAGCATTTTTCCAAAACTGCCTAAGACATTCATTTGCACAGTACTGTATATAGCACAGAAACACTAAAAAATTTTCTCAACACACTTATAAGATGGTCAAATCGGCGCGCAACTGCCATGATGGTTCCCCCCTCTGGAGCTAGTGCACAAACACACTCACCCCCTGCGAAGCAGCACACGTAAGAACGTTAGCACGCTCTTCACCTAAGCAAGGTATGTAAGCATTGGCACCACTCCAGAGGGTGAAAACAGCGTATGTACTGAGCGCATCTGTGGCCAGAAACAGGGCGCTTGGAGCATGAAAGAAAACAAGTAGGTTGTATAAATGTACCAGTATCAACAGGGCATCCTTTAAACATACAATAACAAATACAAATCAGTACAAGTAAGTTGGATGACCTGGAAATCCAAAACATATTTTTAAAAAGTATAAAATATATTACCAGTAAAATAGATTAGACCCTAAATATGTTTTAGGGTCAGCCCTTATGGACCAGTTGGAACTCGGCGTGCTGCTGTATTTTGTCTCTGTAATGCATACTACTCTTCCCAAGTAGCAATACTTCTGAAGAACAATACCTATGTAACACAGCATGCGTGGGAACGGGACATAATTTTTTGGAAACCCATGAAAAAAAAACTTCTTTGTACATCCTTATAAGATTAGAGGTACAGTATTGGCCCATAGCAGACTATCAAATGGATTCGTAATATAAACATTTTGGGAAACCTTATCAATCCTAGACTATCTCAGGAATAATCACTAAACAAAGATCCCCGGGGCTGCTTCTAATGCCTTTGAGGTTTCCTTTCCTGTCGGAGGTATGATCTACTATGTATCTATGTTGTGTCATTTTCTTTCAACTGTTTATACAGTATAAATGATACATTCACTAGGTATAAAATGTAATGCCACTGTAAGTCCTCTGATTGGGGACTTTAATCGTTGTCATCACTGATTGGCACAGACATGCTTAAAATCTTTGCATGTAATTATACACATGTTCTAATTCTAAATATATGTTATCATACTATTAAACCAGATCATCTTTGTGACTACAATTAGCAGTGCTTTATTGCATAGCCTGATTACTTTAATATTCAAGTTTTGTCTATACACTATGGTTTTGGCAAAGACTTTGAATTGTGTTAATGGGCACTTTGTGTAATATAATATATGCAAAGTGCTTCTACATTGAATATGGAAAAATATAATCAAAACATGGGAAGCTTCATTTACATTTCAAACTAGGAGAATATTGTGATAAAATTTTCAAAAAATAAAATAATTTATATTTGTAATTAAAAACTTGAATGCACATTTCCATAGTTGCTTTGATGATTTATAATGTATTACCCATGCAGCTATTTTATTTTTGTTCGCTCATCCATGATATTTACAATTCTATGTTCACACCACATTTTTCTGTCATAAATTTTAGATAAATACTTCCTGTCAAACCTAAAAACATATGTAACTGTATGCCCATTTACTTTTATTATAAAAAAAAAATGCATACTTTAAGCGGTATTCCCATTTTGGACATTTAAGGCATATGCAGAGGATATATGTTTCCATAACTCTCATAGTAGTGAAGTAGAAGTTACGGAAAAGGCATAGCACAGCCAGCTACGCAGTTTTCAGAACTCGAAAGCTACAGAAACAATGTAGTTCACTGTGTTATGCTGTTTCCCCAACTCCCATTCACTTCTATGGGAGTACGAGAAATACTGCAGAAAAATGCGCTCGGCTGTTTCCAAAAAAACAATCCACCTTGTCAGTAAGTGGCCATAGCCCAGTGACAGTGGCAGAAGGTAGGACAGGTGGGTCAGGGGGTCTAGGTCTGGTGATAGATGTGGGTCCCAAAGGTGGTACCCACATCTATCAGACATTTATGGAATATTCTCTGAATGAACCATGAATGTATGAGACTGGAAAACCTGTATAAAAAAAACTCCACTCTTAAAAAACATTTTACAATTCAAGTTGAAACTACAACACTCTCTGATTATTTAAAAGACCCACACGTTTTATAATATATACATATACATATATATATATATATATATATATATATATATATATATATATATATCTATATATATGGAGAGCATTGCAGAATGACTTGAGATTTATACAAGCACAACAAAGCAACGTATTTGCGAAGATACTCTACGTTTTCACTATATTGAATAGTGCAGCTGGTTATTCTTTTCAGTATAGCAATTTCAAATGTATACCTCTAAAGAATCTGGTAAAATTGGGGCATCCTATCCTGGACACTGATGAGACCTTTCTCCTAGTTGAGCACTTGAGCACAGAAGAGCGTAATTGTCAATTTTCCAAACACGGCAAAGGAAGGTGAAGGGAAAGGCAACATGAGATATACTTCTTGGTGCATGATAGCAATTGACATGTTGTTTGGCTTTCTGGCTCATAAGTTACAGGAGCTTGGCATGGCAGTACTTCACACTACACATAAAATAAGGTGATATGGAGATATAAGCAGATATTGCTGTTGGCGATGTGGAGGTAGATTCCTGCAAGAAAGACATCTAGGTATCAGAAAGAAGGTCTGAAACCTGCCAAGCCATTTGTTGTAGTCTCATAAGCTCTTCTCGCTGGCCTTGATGTTGAGATACATCCTTTACCTTCACTACTAGGTTGACCTAAAAATATCCAGGTGGTGGCAATGGCTCATTTCCAGCAAGATTATGTGACTTTGGTGGCATGGCCTTGTTAGAGAGAGTGATCTTTAGTCAGTGTATTCAATTTATGTACGGCCTCCAAATCGACCAGCTGGAATGAAAGATGCTGTACCACCAACATCTAGCTAAGCAATGAGTTGAGATTCTATTAGATGGGTGGAGGTGTACTGCTGTCAATGGGCAAAAACTCCTCTACAGATGGCTGGTGAAGTCCCGGTGAAATTGAAGCAGAATGATAAAAAAACAAAAAACATTGCCTTACCATTGTAATAGAATCCTTTTTACTGTACAACGATGTTACCAGGATCAGCACTAACAGTACCAGTAGTACATAAAGGTCAATGTAGAACAATCACTTCTGACCACTGTGTTCCTATATACATTGCTGCTGCTATCACTTTCTGACCCACCGTTTGTTTTATCAATGGTCTTATTTAGCTCTGATGAGATGAAAGGTAACTACCGAGCTGCACGCCTCTTTTTGACTATGATATCTAGGTAAATAAACTTGCATTGCCGCTTCACAACATACAAAAATAAATGTGAAATGCTTCAAAGGTGACTAACCAAATACAGCCAACTTTATTGCAATTTCTTTCATTTGTAAATTTGGTCATTTAATAGATGTACGGAAATAATCATGTTCATTTAAATTTGGCAAGGAGTGTGAGCAACAATACCTAAATTGTATCTGAATTGCACTTATACTGCTCCAAATGGGGCACAATCGGATAGGGTGCAAAATTCACCAATGCTAGATTCGCAGTGCCAGATCTGTTTTACAATGGATACCACCATCGACACGCAACAATTTGCCCACTTACATGGTTTCAGCAGCGAAACTGCTTTTACCAATAAAGTAGAGAGATACATCTCCGCCTACTCTTCATATGTGGCTCTCCATAATGCATCAGATATGCCGTCTGCCACATTGAAGAGCTAGCGGTAACAAAAAAAAAAAATCTTTCTTTCAGTCTACTTGGATGCCATGGTTGCACTATGTTCGCATCACTATATCTTAGGCCATTGTGTCAATAGTTCTGTACGCTTTGTGTTGTTTTTTCTTCTCTACTGTTTAACTGTTACAAGGCTTAGAACTTTAGCAGCAATTTATCACATTTTCAAGAAAATTTCAAAAGGCTTTTTTGTCAAGGACCGGTTCAGTTCTGAAGTGGCTTTGAGGGCCTTATGTACTAGATAGACCCCATAAATCCCCCCATCACCCCTCAAAGTATTAAAAACAGCATTCAGAAAGTTAATTAACCCTTTAGGCGTTTCACAGGAAATAAAGCAAAGTAGAGGTGAAATTTACAAACTAAATTTTTTTTGCCGAAAATTCATTTGTAATATATTTTTTTCTGTAACACAGAAGGTTTTACCAGAGAAATGCAACTCAATATTTATTGCCCAGATTCTGCAGTTTTTAGAAATATCCCACATTTGGCTCTAGTATGATAATGGCCTGAAACACCGGCCTCCGGAGCAAAAAACTACACATCTCAAGGAATTTATCTAGGGGTATAGTTAGCATCTTGACCCGACAGGTCTTTTGCTATATTTATTGGAATATGTCTGTGAAAATGAAAATCTACTTTGTTTCTGAAAAAATATAATTTTTTTTTTATTTTTTTTACAAGGAATAAAGAATAAAAAGCACCCTAAAACTTGTAAAGCTATTTCTCACGATTACGGCAATACCCCATATGTGGTAATAAACTGCTGTTTGGACCCACGGCAGAGCTCAGAAGGGAAGGAGCGCCATTTGGCTTTTGGAGCGCAGATTTTGATTGGTAATAGTTCTGTTTGGGGTTTTGCTGGTATTTCAGTTTATAATGTGGTGGCATATGTAAGCTGTGCAGAGTACATCAGGGCATAATAAGAGGGTATATTAATGGGGTAAATAAATAATTCATAGATGTGTGGCCGGTGTCGCACTGATAAATGGTGCCCAATCTTATCCGCTTTTGGACACTCTGCACAATTTCTGTCGCTATAGCCCGAGAACCAGAATTTTTTTTTATTTTTTCTCCACCGGAGCCGTGCGAGGGCTTATTTGTTACGTTACAATCTGTAGTTTTCATTGGTACCATTTTAGGGTAATGTGATTTTTTTGATCACTTTTTCTTCGATTTTTTGGCAAGCAAAGTGACAAAAAAAAAACCCATACATTTTGGCAATGTTTTTTGTCCTTTTTTTTACAGTAATCACTGAGCGCTATAAATGAAATTTTACTTTATTCTGCAGGTCGGTACGATTACGGCGATACCATATGTATACAATTTTTTTTATGTTTTGTGGAGTTTGCGCAATAAAATCACTTTTCTAGAAAATTATTTCTT
Source organism: Rhinoderma darwinii (assembly GCF_050947455.1). NCBI lineage: Eukaryota > Metazoa > Chordata > Amphibia > Anura > Rhinodermatidae > Rhinoderma > Rhinoderma darwinii. The sequence goes on from NC_134687.1 coordinate 80,409,980, forward strand.
TTTTGTGTCACCATATTCTGAGAGCCATCATTTTTTTATTTTTCAGTTAAAAAAGCTGTGTAATGGCTTGTTTTGTGCGGGACGGGTTGTAGTTTTTATTGGTATTATTTTGGGGTACATGCGAATTTTTGATCACTTTTTATTCTATATTTTGGGAGGTGATGACCAAAAAAATAGTGATGCTAGTATTGTTTTTTAATTATTTTATGCGGTGTTCACCGTGCGGGAAAAATAATATTATAGTTTTATAGTTGGGGTCGTTACGAACGCGGTGATACCAAATATGTGTACTTTTTAAACGTTTTATTTTTTTCCTATAATAAAATACTTATTTTAGGAAAAAAAGCATTTTTGTTTTTTGTAACTTATAACTTGTTTTTACACTATAATAAAATATTTTTATAACTTTTTTTTTTTTACTCATTTTACTTGAAGACCTGCAGCACTGATGGCTGCTATAACACATTACACTACCTAGGTAGTGTAACGTGTTATAAACAGTCAGTGTGACGTTGTGACCGTTGTATGGCCTCCGGTTTTGCCATGCAAGCGACGGCAGCACCCGTAAATGGTCCTCGGAAAATTATGTTGTAGCAACAAACTTTCCAGTTTTTTGCTACAACAAACTTTCCCTGCGATCACATGATCGGGACCTGAATCAATCAGGTCCCGATCATGTCTCTGGGACCAGAGGCAGGGGCTAACAGCGTGATCCGGGTGTCAGCACTATTCTACTCGCGCTTTTAACACCCACCGTGAATTCACATCGGCGTTGCACAGAGCCCAGCAAGCGCCGACGTGAATTTACTGTGGGCGGTCGGGAAACAGTCAATGACGGGGATCATATTCTCTGTAGCCGAACCAATCGGTTCGGCTGTCAGAGAACAGGTTGCTGGGGAGCCACGGATACTGACACAGCCGGCGCCCGAGCGCTTTTCACAGTGCTGGAACAGAGATATGTATAAACACGCCCTGGCAGCACGTGCAAAAAGGTAATATAATGTTGTCATTAGTTGATTATTGTCTGTTCTGTTAATTTCAACATCCAGGTAGTGAATTTTATTTTGCTTAAATTCAAGTGAAAATTCAATCAAACTATGGCAAATATTAATATAATGTATGAATTTTTGTAACTTTTCCCTATTGCCATTCTATATAAGGAAACATCATCCACATAGCGTAGCCAGAGTCCGATGTTATCAATAAAGGAACTGTTGTATATGTAGGAGGATTAAAAAAAATATAATTTTTTTTTGTCATAACCTGGGGCTGGAGAAAGCCCCATAGACGTTCCCTGCAGCTTTAGATAACAGTCACCATTGAATCTAAACTAATTTTTGGTTAGAACAAGATCTAATATGCCTTCACATAATTTATATCTGACGCTGTCATGCCTTCATTATAGGGAATATTAGTGTACAAACTATTAATATCGAGAGTGCAAAGTAAAGTATTATCATTAATTTTAACATTTGTTATTTCATGTAGAAATTCTGTGGTGTCTTGCAAAAAGTTTGGTAACCTAGCAAAAATTTGGGGTAAAAAGGAGTCGATATGTATAGCCAATGGTTGAAGGATCGAATTAACAATGAAACAATAGGACAACCAGGCGGTATTTTAAGATTTTTATGAATTTTTGGTAGGAGATAAAATATTGTTATACGAGGATAATTATTAGTTAATGCAATTTTAAGATCTTGGTCAATAATTGCTGATAGTAAAGCATCATTTAATATTATGTCGATTTATTTTTTTAAATTGCTGGTAGGGTCACCATTTAATTTCTTGTAAATTTGTACATCAGATAGGTGACTCATAGCTTTGTCGCAATATGTAGTATTATCCATGATCATAGTTGCTTCTTCCTTATCGGCTATTTTAATTAAGATAGAGTCATCTTTTTTTTTTTTTTTATTGCAACGAGCTCTTGTTTACTTAAATTAGATTATTTTTTGTGGGAACGGTCATTCCATTTGGCGGTGACTTCGCGTATTACAGCTTCTTGATTTAAAAAGATGACTATCAATCTCTGGGTCAAATTAACTATGGGCACGAAGGGAATGAGGAATCTCGTTCAACCTGGACTCTTTATTCTTAGACTTATCCAAAAAGTGCATACGCAACCGCATATTGCGACAAAAGCGATGAAAGCAAAGCAAAATCAAAATTGATTAGGATTGAATGTAGGCATAAAACCTAAACCTTTGTCTAATAGACTAAGTTCAGAATCTGTCATAGTCTCTGTGCCATATACAGTATGACACTTATAGCAGACTCTGTGATGGGAATCCATTTTTTTTTTTACTTCGGATTTCATTGTTTTGTTGATTTTTTAAAAGCAAGTAAAAAAGACAAGTAATTAAATGTGATTGATTTCAGAAAATGTTTGTGGCATTGTGACTCAGTGCTTAGGACACCGAGAAGCAATAGGTTTATGTATTTAAATCCCCCCAGGAAAATATATCTGTATGCTGTCATGATCTAAGGGTATGTGGAACCACTAGGCCACTCTGCCGTAGCGGAGGAGCAGCTGGTCAAGTCACAGTCAATGCACAAGTCTATACAAGAAGTATGTAGCACGAAAGTACCTCAGATAGTCCAGACTATTGGCAGGGGCTTTAGCATGGATGGAGGTGGATGTGGCAAGTTGCGCCAGATGTGGTGGATGACAGCAGGTGCAGCAGGTTGTGCCAGATACAGGATACAGGTAGCAGGGCACGGTAACATTGGGAACAGGGTAACACTAAGGGACTGTTTGCAAGACTAACATGGGAATTACAAACAATGCTCAGGCAAGGATCGAAAGGACAGGATCCTTTTTATAGTTCAAGGTGATCTGAGCATAATTATTTAATTAATTACAAATGCGCATGCTGGCCCTTTAACGCCAGGAACCAGCGCGCCCTCTAGTGAACGGTACAGGACAGAGCGGACGCATGTGCTGGCATCTCCGCGGAGGGAGACATCGGCAGGAAGACCTGCGAGAGGCAGGTAAGGGGAGGTTGCGGTCTATGACCGCGGCCGTAACACATGGCGTTTAGATATACTAGTCCTTCTCAATGAATTAGAATATCATCAAAAAGTTAATTTATTTCAGTAATTCAATTCAAAAAGTGAAACTCATATATTATATAGATTCCCTCTGCTGACAAGCTTTATAGAGATGCTGATTTCATTTTCCAGCAGGACTTGGCACCTGCCCACACTGCCAAAAGTACCAATACCTGGTTTAATAACCACAGTATAACTGTGCTTGATTTGCCAGCAAACTCACCTGACCTAAATCCCATAGGGAATCTACCGGGTATTGTCAAGAGGAAGATGACACCAGACTCAACAATGCAGACGAGCTGAAGGCTGCTATCATACAACCTGGGCTTCCATAACACCACAGCAGTGCCACGGGCTGATCGCCTCCATGCCACACCGCATTGATGCAGTAATTCATACAAAAGGAGCCCCGACCAAGTATTGAGGGCATATACTGTACATAGTTTTCAGTAGGCCTACAATTCGTTATTAAAAATCATTTTTGAAATTGGGCTTATTTAATATTTTAATATTCAGAGAGACTAAATTTTGGGTTTTCATTAACTGTTACCATAATCATCAACATTAACCCCTTCTCGATATCCGCGGTATATATACGGCACACGCCGGGTGGGGCAATATGGAGCGGGCTTATTGGCTTTGACCGCTCCATAGAGCGAGTCTGTCGGCTGTGTGTTACAGCTGACACTTCCGGGTAACGAGCAGGATCCCGTTCAAGCGCGATCCCGCTTGTTTAACCCGTTAAATAGTGATCGCGGCATTTAAATTACTAAAAACAGGGGAGGGGCGACCCCCTGTAGTGTCCCATTGCCCCCCCCCCCTGTGGTGAGATCGGGGGGAGCCGTTGGTTGGCAAGGCTGCTAGGGGGCCTAACGAAGTCCCCCAGGTCCGCCATCTTTGTACTCCTATGAATCACTGCCTCCTTCATAGGAGACTGTCAGAATCGCGATATACTGCAATACATTAGTATTGCAGTATATCGTGCAAGTGATATAACGATCGCTGGCTAAAGTCCCCTAGGGGGACAAGTAGAAAAAGTAAAAAACAAATTAAAAAAATTAAAAAATTAAAAGCTCAAAAAAAAAAACTTTTCCCATTTTCCCTCAAGCACAATGTAAAAAAAATAAAAAGCTAACATAACTGGTATCGACGCGTCCGTAAAAGTCTGAACTATTAAAATATATCATTATTTAGTCCGCACGGTGAACGCCGTAGAAAAAAAACAATTTGAAACATCAGAATTGCTGTTTTTTGGTTCCTTCTTCTCCCACAAAAAAGGAAATAAAAAGTGATAAAAAAGTCTCACGTGCCCCAAAATGGTACCAATATAAACTGCAGCTCGCCCCGCAAAATAAAACCGTTATGGCTCTCAGAGTATGGCGACAAAACTCAAATTTTATTTTTAACAATCAGTTTTCCTTGTAAAAGTAGTAAAACATAAAGAAAACTATATGAATTTGGTATCGCTGTAATTGTATTGACCCGCAGAATAAAGTTAACATGCCGTTTTTACCATATGGTGAACGCCGTAAAATCAAAACCACGCAAAAGGTTGAGGAATCGCTGTTTTTTGCCTATTCCACCCCGCATATATTTTTTTTCTCGTTTCCCACTACATTATATGGTACAAAAAATGGTGCTGTGAAAATCTACAACTCGTCCCGCAAAAAACTAGTTGTCATTCATGTTCACTTTTTGAGTGATTGAAGAGATACCTTATTTTCAGACGAGTAAGCCAAGTATTTAAAACAAAGGCAGTTTAATTCTAATACAGAGAATCCCAGGCCATTGAGATGCTCTTATAAAAGCACTTCTACAGAATGTTTAATGATATAGGCAACAGTAACCATAGTTATAATGTGCAGCTAAGGTCGCTGACTAAAATCAAATACGGTAATTTCCCATTTCAGAAACAAATGGCCATTTCCTAGAAACTGATGTAATGTTTTCCTTTTAGTGATAATGGCAGGAATTATCCTTGAACATCAATGTCTAATGAAAAAAAACACGGTTACATGTCCAAATGGCTGGATCTAATTCTCTTTCAATTTTCATTTCAACCTTTTGTGGATTTCATCTATTATAATGTCCTATATATGAGTCATAGTGGAGGACAGCTCAGACCTTTATAGAAAGATAATTTCAGTATATGCTACTGTACATATTAAATACTGTATTTTCAATAGCTGCTGTTAATCACAATGTGGATTTAAAAAGCCCCTAACTATATACAGTAGTTGTGATTTTTACTATTGGAAGTTGTATATGTTATTTCTGTTGTTTTCTTTTCATAGTTTTCCTGGTATTATATAATGTTTAATATCTTTTATAGAGTGGAAAAATGCATAAAATTAGTCTTTCACTGGTGTGCTACCAACCTATTCTTACATTTCGGGAGGGGTGGAGTTGTTTTATTTTAGAATGTTATGTCTGCTCGGTGTCTGCTGATTATAGAAGGTCGAGATACTGCAATTGCCATTACCCTATAACTTGCATTGGTAATTCTTTATGAAATTAAAACAGGTTGTATATGACATAAAGAACTATGGCTATAGGAGTGCAGGATGTAAAGCTACTGAACTTCCCATTTTTTACAGGAATTATTTTTTAATTACGGTCAGGTGTAATATATACAGTTACAAGAAAAAGTGAATTAACCTTTTGGAATGACATGGATTTCTGCATTGATTAGTAATAATATTTGGTCTGATTGTTATACAAGTCACAATTATAGACAAATACAATCTATCTCAACTAATATCACACATGCAGTTGTACTGTTCATGTCTTTTATTGAGTACATTGAGCAAACATTCATAGTGCCGGGAGAATAAGTAAGTAATCCTATGTGTTAATGACTTCTCCATGAGCTAATTGACAGAGCTGAGATAGGAAGTGTGGGTTTCACAGGTGCTTTGCCAATTAAATAGAGGCACACATACCTGGTTGCTGAATAATCTGTTCTTCTCAACAAAGATTAGGAAGAGTACACCATGCCCCAAGGGAAACAACTTTCAGAAGACTTCAGAAAATGTGTTATAGAGACTAGGGATGTCATGATACCAGAATTTGGACTTTGATACCAATACTTTGCTTAGTATTGCGATTTCGATACCAATTCGATACTTTGCCAACAGTAATAAAAAATAAAATGTTCTTCCATTTTCTGATGTGAGGTGCGTGGTGTGATGATGAATTTAACCTCCACGTGCCTCACATTAATAGTAATTAACCCCATCATGTTTCTCAGTCATAATGGGTTAATATGTAAGGTACATAATGGGGTTAATTACTATTAATGTGAGGCACATGGAGGTTAAATTCATCACACCTTGTGCCCCACAATAAGTGATAGAAAGCAGTTTTTATTTTATTTTTTTTACAGCGTACGCATCATAAATGATGCAAAAAAATTGTTGTGCAGGTTATTACGGCCGCACCAATACTGAGTGTGTATATTTTATGTATTGAGACTTATTTTAATGTCTATTGTAAAAAAGGTGTATATGTATTTTTTTTTTAAATTTAACATTACTATATGTTTTTACTTTGTTTTTAAACTTTAATGTACTGGCATATATCTATATGCCAGTACATTAGCCTGTGTACTGATAGTACACAGGCAGTTGTTAGGACATACCCAAGTATGCCCTAACAACAGGAAATATGGTAGGACAGCCCTGGGGTCCTTCAATGGACCCTGGGCTGTCTGCCCATATATGGTATGGCCCTCAATCACGTCACAGGAATTCCCTGTGACGCGATCCAAAGGGCATCCCCCCTTCTCATTTTCCCCTGAATGATGCAGTCCGCTGTGATCGGAGCATTCATGGGAATAATGGCGGAGATGAGAGGGTTCTCTGATCTCCGCCAGCGGGGCTGCGGCTGTGTAATACAGCCTTTGCCCCGCTCCTGACAGGAAGTGCGTGCGTAGTCAGCATGAAGAGATGCGGCCGGCGCTGCACTAATGGGCATAACATAGAACATAGGGGTGTTTTGTAGTGCGCCCGCCATGTTTGGTCTTCAGTCCCGCCGCTCATTAGTGCAGCGCTGGCCGCATCGCATCATCCTGACCGCACGCACTTGTTATCAGGACTCAGGAGCGCGGCAATGGCTGTATCACACAGCTGCAGCCCCGCTCTCATACATTCATGTGTTACAATACTGAGCTGTGCGGCCGCACAGCTAAGTATTGAAATGCATGAAATAACGGTAACGAACCGTTTGGGGATGCAGAGTATCGAAACAGTATCGAAGTTTCTATGCATCGTGCATCCCTAATAGAGACGCATGAGGCTGGAAAAGGCTAAGAGTATTGCTAAATACCTGGGTGCACATTAATCCACAATTAGACAAATTGTCTACAAATGTCTATAAATAGATTGTTGCTACTTTCCATAGGAGTGGGTGTCCTGTTAAGATCACTCCAAGAGTGCAAAGGGCAATCCTAAAAGAGGTGAGAAATAAACTAAGGGTAACAGCAAAAGACCTACTGAAGACTCTACAAACTGCAAAAACCTCTGTTCAGAAAAATACTGAAAAAGAATGTAAGTTTGGAGGAAAAAGGAGATTACATATCAAAACATCATCCCAACTGTGAAGCATGGTGGAGAGAGTCATGGTTTGGGGCTTCTTTGCTGCTTCAGGGTCTGGACATCTTACGATCTTGAGGAATCAATGAATTCAAAGGTGTATCAATACATTTTACGGGAGAATGTGAGTGCTGCAGTCCATGACCTCAAGCTGAAAAGACGTTGGGTGATGCAGCAAGACAATGACCCAAAGCACACAAGTAAATTACTACGTAAAGAATGGTTAAAGAGGATTTGTGTTTTGGAATGGCCAAGTCAGAGCCCTGACTTTAGCCCGATCAAGAAACTGTGGCATCACGTGAATAAGACTGTATACGCAAGGCGTCCCAGAAATATTGATGAACTGAAACACATTTGCAGGGAGGAATGGTCGAAAATTCCTCCTCAATGTTGTGCAAATCTTATTTGCAGCTAAAGGAAATGTTTGGTGGAGGTCATTGCCACAAAAGGGGTATCTACAGGTTATTAAGTACAAGGGTTCACTTACTTTCTCTCCCTGCACTGTGGATGTTTACTCAATCTGCTCAATAAAACACATGATCCGTACAACTGTTTGTGTGTTATCATTTCTGTTAGACTGCGTTTGTCTATAATTGTGACTTCGATAACAATCAGACCATATTTTATTAGTAATCAATGAGGAACTCCAGGTAATTCTAAAGGGTTCACTTACTTGTTTGCAATTTTATATATATATATTTATGTGTGTACAGACTATATACATGTATACAGGGCCGGCGTCAGCACCCGGCGAACCCGGGCCCACTCGGCCGCCGGCTGCTGACGCTGCAGTCGCGGCATCACTGTCCATATATCGGCAGTGATGTAAGGAGGAGAGGTGTCCCAGGCAGAGCGCTAGCGGCTCTGCTCCGAGAATCCGTCCCTGGGGAAGCCCCTGACATCACTGTCCATATATGGATAGTGATGTCAGGAGGAGAGGAGTCCCAGGCAGAGCGCTAGAAGCGGCTCTGCTCTGGGACACCGTCTATGGGAAAGCCCCTGACATACTGTCCATATATGGACAGTGTTGTCAGGAGCAGAGCAGTGTCCCAGGCAGTAGCTTAGCTATAGGGGTCGCAACGGTCGCGACTGGGCCCCTGTTGCCACACAGCACTGACCACGCTGGTCTCGCTTCAAACTGGATCTGCGTCCTCAGGACGCACATTCAGTTGTGTTCAATGCTGGAGCCTTGCTCCAGTATTCACTGTGACCCAAGCGGCTCGGCGCAGGCAGACGCGATGTAGTGACGTCATCGTGCCTGGCTGCGCCAAGTCACTCACATCACAGTGCAGAGAAGGAAAAGGATATCCTCCACCCATTATGGAAACTCGGATAGGTAAGTAATTATGTTATTATTTTTCTATCAGGTACACATATATTGGGCATTATATTGGGTATGGGAGAGGGGACTCAAATGGAAGCTGCTGAAGTGGATTATACTGGATGGGGGCATTATACTGGATGGGACAGCTATAGGGGGCGTTATCCTGTATGTGGGGGGCATTATGCTCTATTGGGCAGCTATGGGGGGCATTATACTGTATGGGGAATCTATGGGAGGCATTATACTGTATGGGGGAATTATACTGTATGGGGCATTTATGGGGGCATTATACTGTATGGGGGCATTATACTGTATGGGGCACTATACTCTATGGGACAGCTATGGGGGCATTATACTGTATTGGGGCATTATACTGTATGGGGCATTATAGTGTATGTGGCAGCTATGGGTGGCAATATACTGTGGGTGCAGCTATATGGGCATTATACTGTGGGGGCAGCTATGGGGGCATTATACTGTGGGGGGCAACTATGGGGGGAATTATACTGTGGGGGCAGCTATGTGGGTTTTTTACAGTGGGGGCAGCTATGGGGGCATTATACTGTGTCGGGGCAGCTATGGGGAGCATTATACTGTAATGGTCAGCTATGGGGGCATTATACTGTGTGGGGGGGAATCTATCGGGGGTGGTATACTGCGTGTTGGCATTATACTGTGGGGGCAGCTATGGGGGCATTATACTGTGGGGGCATTGATGGGGTCTGTCGGGCAAGGCAGCTGGGCATAATCGTGTGCAGGGGTCTGGTGGTGCTGGGGAGAGGTAGGGGGGCCCAAGTGGAATTCTTGCACTAGGGCCCATGAGCCTTTAGCTACGCCCCTAGTCCCAAGCAGAGTGCTAGTAGTTCTCTGCTCGGGACTATGGCTTTTGGGTTGCCCCTGACAACACTGTCCATATATGGACAGTGAGGTCAGGGGTTTCTCCTGAAGCGGAATCCCCAGCCAGAGCGTCGGCAATGCTCTGTCTGTGGATTCCACCCTAGGGAGGGTCACTGTGTGGCACTACCAGGGGGGTGGCTGTGTGGCACTACTAGGGATGGGGCTGTGTGGCACTACCAGGGAGGGGGGCTGTGTGGCACTACCTTGAGGGGGCTGTGTGGCACTACCTGGGAGGGGGGCTGTGTGGCACTACCTGGGATTGGGGGCTGTTTGGCACTACCTGGGAGGGGGGCTGTGTCACTACCTGGAAGGGGGGCTGTGTGGCACTATCTACAGAGGGCGCTAAATTTATGGGGGTACAAACTGGGGCCTAACTTCTATATAGGGGCATAAATAGGGCCTAACATCTATATGGGGGTACAAAGTGACGTTTTCTGCCATTTTACTGCCGCCGTGAGTTCCCACGCAAAGGGTCCTACAAAGTCTGTGTCGCCCAAGGGCCCCCATATACCCGGAGCCGGCCCTGCATATATCTATAGTCTAATGTACACCTACCGTAAATTATTAGTTTATAAGAAGTCACCAAGGAGTACCGTGACCATGTAAAGAACAAGGTTGCAGGCTGAGTTGATTTATGCAGGTCACAAAACTCTGAGGTGCTTTCTAATACTCGTTAAATTTTGGAAGTACATCATCCCTAATAGTTCACATCTCAGTAACTGCAAAACCTCTTTTTGAATAAGTAGCTGGAAATTCCTGTCCACCATTGATTAAATTATATTTAACATTGTTAACAAAAAAGAAGGTCTGCAGCAGCTGAGGTGGTATTTATCTGGTTTTGCAGCAGCTGGGGCACAGTATTGTATAATACACACAGCTGCTGAAGAATTACATGTCAGTCAATCAGTGGTTTGCATTGGGAAAAGGACCACCTGTAATAGTGTTCTCTGATTCACAAGAGCGTGTTGGATTTGCATGCGCAAAACCTGACCTTTTTCATCCATATACATATCTGGATTGCATCTGTGTGGTTTCCATATGTCACCTGTGAAGACGAATCCATGAAAAATAGAAATTGGCCATAGACTTTAACCCCTTCCCGACATTTGACGTATCCATACGCCAAAGTCGGGTAGGGGAAGTATGGAGCGCGCTCACGCAGTGAGCTCGCTCCATACGACGACGGTGTTAGCTGTATGTTACAGCTGTGAAAGCAAAAATATTTTCCAAAGTGTTTTAGACTTACTGTATACCTTATATACTCATATCTTTATATGCTTGTACAAGTTAGTTATATTAGAAGGTAGATGCTCTAGGACTTTAAGGCAGTAGGCCGTGTGCAAAGTACTACGCAGTAATAATAAGAATTAAAATGGAGAATTATAGTGCGTGTGCAAAGCACTACGCAGCAAAAATTGGGAAGATAAGGGAACGGCTCCCCTAAGAGCCAATTGAGTTTTGGAACTTTATCTAAACTTTCTGACTCATTTGTTGTTGAAAACTTGTTATTGTCGGAGTATAAATATACGTGCTGATAAGAATAAAGTAGAAGGATTTTCATACAGTAACGTGTCTGTGTGTTTTTACTCCTCTGAGCTGCTCGTACTCATAACATTATTTTTAAAAGCTAATTTGGAACTGGATGGAATTCAAGGCGTGTGGGCTGGTAAATTGCACCCACACAGCCGACACTTCAGAGTAACTAGCGGCATCGCGCTTGAGCACGATCCCGCTAGTTTAACTCGTTAAATGCCGCGGTCAATACTGACCACAGCATTTAAATCGTCAGAAAGAGGGGGGCGACCCCCTCTAACAGCTCATCGCTTCCCCCGCAATGCAATTGCGGGGGAGCGATGGTTGCTAATTGCTATGGCTGCCTGGGGGCTTAATGAATGCCCCCAGGTCCGCCATCTTTGTACACCTATTAAGCCTTGCCTCCGGCAGGGCTTAATAGGTGCCTGTCAGAATCACGATATACTGCAATACATTAGTATTGCAGTATATCGTGCAAGCGATCTAACGATAACGATCACTGGTTGAAGTCCCCTAGGGGGACTAATAAAAAAAAGTAAAAATAAGTTAAATAAAGTTTTTTTGGGTGTAAAAAAAAAAATATATATTAAAAGTTCAAAAAAAAAACCTTTTACCATTTTCCACCTAGAACATAGTAAAAAAATAAATAAATAAACATAATTGGTATCGCCGCGTCCGTAAAAGTCTGAACTATTATAATATATCATTATTTAAGCCGCACGGTGAACGCCGTAAAAAAAAAAATTGTAAACGCCAGAATGTCTATTTCTTGGTCACCTCATCTCCCACAAAAAATGAAATAAAAAGTGATCAAACCGTTGGATTTACACCAAAATTGTATTATTAAAAACTACAGCTTATGCCGCAAAAAAATAAGCCCTCATACCGCTTAATCGACGGAAAAATAAAAAGGTTGTGGCTCTCGGAATCTGGCGATGCAAAATAAATTTTCTTTTTTACACTTAGGTTTTTACATGTAAAAGTAGTAAAACATAGAAAAAACTATATATATTTGGTATCTCCGTAATCGTATTGACCCACAGAATAAAGTTAACATGTTGTTTTAATTGCACAGTAAATTCCGTAGAAACAGCGCGCAAAAAAGCATGGAGAAATCACTGTTTTTTTCATTTTCTACCCCGCAAATAATTTTTTATTTCCCGTTTCCTAGTACATTATATGGCAAAATAAATGGTGCTACAAAAAACTACAACTCGTCCCGCAAAAATCAAGCCCTTATAGTACTATATCGACGGAAAAATAAAGACGTTATGGCTTCTAGAATGTGGGGAGGAAAAAACGAAAATGAAAATCTGAAAGTTGTTTACGACGGGAAGGGGTTAATAAGCATGTTTGGTCTGCGAAAATGGAATAGAATAAGCCATGCTGTTAGTTACTTGCCACAGAGACACGATCTGTGAAAAAAAATAAAAAAATAATGTTTAATTTTGTTGTCTCTTATGCATTGCATATATGAGGGGTTAGTGAGTGCCTCCATTGTTGATCTTGCACTGCTCTCAGTCTGTCCTGGGTGATTTTAATTAGTTTAATGCTGGTTCCTACCATCCCCAGGTATATGTAGGCTTAGTCCCAGTTCTGGGGGTATGAGCAGCATAGAGGTCGCCTTGTTGTGGCAGGTGGGCTCACGCTATTTGATCAAAATGCACGCTAAGTACCTCCCTATTGTAAGTAGATTCAGCAGCAATGCATATTTATTTATTTATAGTGTTTAGGTGGCATTAGCGTTCGCAGAGTGCTGTCGCCATTTTTGATATTGTATTGTTTTGCAGTCTTAAGCTTCCTTGCACCTGTATACACATTTTATTTCATTTTGTTGGAATGTACTAATAATTTTTTGTTGTCTCTGATGTCTTAACCCCTTCCTGCATTTTCACGTACATGCACGTTGGGGAATGCAGTCTGTTGGTGCATTCCCACATGCATGCACGTGATGGAGATCGTGTGGGTACAGAAGCTGTGCCCACATGATCGCCGCGGGAGCCCAGCTGGGACTGATAACTAGGCTCCTGCTGCAACCTGCAATCTCAGCCGTTTAACCCATTAAATGCCGCGGCATTTAAATCTAATGACAGAGGGAGGGAGCTCCCTCTGTCACCCATCGGCGGCCCGCGAATGCGATCGCCGGCCTCCAACTGGTTGCCATAGCAGCTGGGTGTCTAACAAAGACCCCCAGGCCTGCCCTGGCTATATGCCTATTAGGCCGTACCAGAGACATGGCCTAATAGATTGCCTGTCAGTTTTACACTGACGGGCAATAATGTTTTGGTATACTAAGTATACCAAAACATTATATCTGTGATAAGAAGATCGCATGGTGAAGTCCCCTAGTGGGACTTAAAATAATAATTAAAAACAGTTAAAGTTTTCGAAAATATAAAAAAACGTCAACAGTAAAAATAAAATAAAACCATTTATTTCCATAAAAAGTGTTTTTATTTAATAAAAGTTTAAAACAACATGAAAAGTACACATATATGGTATCGCTGCAATCATAACAACACAAAGAATAAAGTTATCATATTAATTCAATTGTACAGTGAACACCGTACAAAACAAACGCAAAAAACAACGGCAATATCGTTTTATTTTCCATTCCCCCACCAAAAAATATAATAAAAGTTAATCAATAACTCCCATGCACCCCAAAATAGTAACGATGAAACCTACACCTTGTCCCGCAAAAAACAAGCCCTCATATGGCGATATCAAAGGAAGAATAATAAAGTTACGGCTCTTGGAATGCGGTTATGCAAAAATATATTATTTTTGTTTAAAAGGTATTTTTATTGTGCAAACGTAGTAAAACATAAAAAAACCTATACATATGTAGTATCCTCGTAATTGTACTGACCCATAGAATAAATGTAACATGGTATTTATACAAGCAGAGGTCAGAGATTAGATCCAGCGCTGGTGTGGATAAAAAGGAAACTTCTTCCAAGTTTTATTTATTTGTTTAAAAACAAAATCGGCAGGATAATTTCAATTTGGAAATTATCCTGCCAATTTTGTTTTTAAACAAATAAATAAAACTTGGAAGAAGTTTCCTTTTTATCCACACCAGCACTGGATCTAATCTCTGACCTCTGCTTCTATTCCATACCGTGTGCCGACGCGGGGATCCGAGCGCGACAGGCAGTGCAAGTCTGCGTATAAGGTGAGCTGGAGGCTTCCTCTCTTTTCCTTTATGGTATTTATACCGCATAGTGAACGGCGTAAATTTGAAATGCAAAAAATAATGCAGGAATAGCGGGTTTTTTTCAATTCCCTTCCCCAAAAAAAGTTTAAAAAGTTAATCAAGGGGGCGTGGCCTGACTGCTGAACGGGCTGGCTGTGTGAGTGCTTAGCTCCTGAACCACTAAGCAACTAAAGCGACTTTCAACGGTATTAAGCTTTTTTCTTTTCTACCTACACCCGGCTTAATACTTTCTTAAGATGCCGAGGAGAAAAAGAATACTGAAGAAACCGGAGAAACTATTAGATTTCTTCTTTCCCGCGACTTCGGGCAAAATCCAAAATGGCGCCGGAGAAGAATCCCGAGCGGAGTCCTTGAATTCAGAGCCGGAAATGGAGTATGCAGAGCGGAGAGGAGAAGGAGACGAGGTGCACGGTAGGAGGAGTACATCCTTACCTCCTGGACCGAAAACTCCAGTCTTGCTTCCCTGTGTCAGAGGAGGATCAGACCGACATCCATCCGGAGACGAGGAAACCACTACAGGTCAGCAGGGGGTCGACAGACGCCGTCCACAAGATGGGAACCCATCAGCCTCTTCATCTCCTCGGCCGTGCAGTCCTGAGTCACGGAGACCGAGGATGCAGCTACAAGACGTCCCTCTGACACAGGTGAGAGATATATCCCCGCCGCTGCTATCTATGGCACATGAGCTCCCTGACGGGTTTGATGTTTTACCGGCTTCTAATATGGCGGTCACAGAAGCTACTATGAAAAATATGTTACAGGCCTTGCGCCAATCTTTGCAAACAGGGTTTGCTAACCTTTTACACCCTATTTCAACATCTTTACAAGAAGTGGAGACTAGAGTCAACCACGTGGAAACTAAAATGGGGTCGTTTGCTACTTCACACAATGATCTGATAGACGCTCATTATGGCCTTGAAACGGAAGTTCAGCAGTTGCGTGCTAAAGTTGCCGACTTGGAGGATAGATCTAGGCGTAACAATGTGAAGTTTCGAGGTATCCCAGAGTCGGTCATGCCACAAAATTTGACCTTATATATACAGTCTCTGGCAAAAAGCTTACTGCCTGATTGCACTTCGCAGGACTTGACTATCGACAGAGCACACCGGGTGCCACGACCTAGGCACCTGGGGGAACATATCCCGAGAGATGTATTGGTCCGCGTTCATTTTTTTCAAACGAAGGAAAACCTGATGTACGCGGCTAGAAAGATTAATCGCCTGCCGGAGCCTTATCAGATGGTTACTCTCTATACTGATTTATCGGCTGCAACATTACAACTTAGACGCCAACTATCTCCCATCACTTCTGCGTTGAGGGATCAGAAAATATTGTATAAATGGGGCTTCCCGGTTCGTCTACTCATTAACCGAAATAATAATCTACACATCATCAGATCGATGGAAGAAGGCTCGGCTCTATTGCACCAATGGAAGATTCCGCTTTCATCAAAAAGTATCCCGCAAGCAACATCACCTAAGCGTATCGTGGATGGATGGCACAAAGCGGGCTCTTCAAAACATCCACACCGTTGAAGTACTTTCGCTATATCTCAGGTGCTTCCTCAGGATGGTTCTACTGAGTCTTGAGGATACTCACAGACTGTTCTAACCCCCTTTTTGTATAAGACAGCTAGAATGCTGTTATGGTTTAACAAAATTTTGTTTTACTGCTGGTATATCAGCATGGTTCTATATATGTTTGTTTATTTTTCTATGTTAGTTAATATGTGGAATGATGCATTAACAAATCTCTCATTTATGGCTGTAAATGCAATGTGGTATAGTGAGGAGGGTAGTAGTCGGTCACCAGGTGACATAGGCATAAATATGAATAGCCAAAAGGTTATTATGCACGTATTGACATGTCCTAATGGTACTACGAATTGCATCCCTTAATGTGAAAGGGCTTAATAGTCCGCAAAAGAGAGCATATATGTGGGCAGAAGCTAAGGGGTTATCATGTGATGTCCTCTGCGTGCAGGAAACGCACATTATTCAGAAGGATGCGGATAGGATCAAACACCCTAATTTCCCAGTAATATACCAGTCGCATTATTCCTCTAAATCTAGAGGGGTTCTCATAGCGGTAAAAAATACCATTGCGTTCCAAATTATCCAGGAGAAAATAGATACGGCAGGACGATATATCATTTTGGTGTGTTCTATTAATAATGTCACATATACATTGGTGTCGGTTTATGCTCCAAACAAGGGACAAATTCGATTCTTTAATAAGGTAATGCGCCTGGTATCTAAAATAAAACAAGGAAATATCCTCATATGTGGTGATTTCAACACAATAGCGGACACAAGTTTGGATACTACCTCTAGTGTGAGGAGACAGCCCAACTCATTGGGTGAGAGTTTGTGGAAAGTGGAATTATATGATGCCTGGCGTGCTCTACACAGCACAGAGAGGGATTACTCGTATTTTTCTACGGTCCATAATAGTTATTCTAGATTGGACATGTTTCTGGTGGATAGAGCATTATTGTTCAGGGCTAAAGCTTCTACCATTGAAACTATCACATGGTCGGACCATGCGGCCATTACACTCCACATAGAAGAAAAACATCAAGCTCCAGACACATATCTTTGGCGTTGTAATCCATATTTGATCTCTAATCCTATATATAAAGCTACGATAGAGAGGGATCTTCAGGAATTTTTTAGTTTAAATGCCCCTTCAGTTACTAAAGCAGACATTTTATGGAATGCTCACAAGGCATATATCAGGGGAACGTTCATTAAACTTGGACATAGGGACAGGAGGGAACAGGCGAAACAAAAAATAGATCTTATAGATAACATCAAACAGCTAGAAATGCTAAATAAAACCAGACAAACCCCGGATCATGCTAAGAAACTCATGGATCTTAGACATCAATTAAGAGAGTGCTTGCTACAGAAATATGAGAAGAGGGTTAGGAAGACTAACTCTCACTATTACTCTCAAAATAATAAAGCGGGTAAATTACTGGCCTCTAGACTTAAAAGACAGCATATGAAAGCTAGAATTCCATTTCTTCTGACAGAGGGAACGAATGGAAAGATATATGATCCAAGGGAAATTGCTAACAAATTTAAGACTTATTATGAGGCGCTTTACAATTTAAAGGAGAACTCTGATTCTCTCCAAATGACGGAGGAAAACGTTCAGAAATTCTTGCAATCTATGAATCTCCCTACATTGAATGTAGATCAGCTGTCCATCCTTAATTGTCCCATAACGGACGCGGAGATCTTGACTGTAATTAAAAAACTCCCCTTGGGGAAATCACCAGGTCCTGATGGATTAACGAACGAATATTATCGAACCTTCCAAAATATTCTTATTGAACATCTTAGACAGACATATCAAGAAGCGAGTATATATGGCAGATTCCCCAAAGAAAATCAATCCGCATTGATAGTCACCCTCCCTAAGCCGGGAAAGAGCCCGGATGTCCCTCAGAACTTTCGGCCTATTTCCCTGTTAAATACTGATCTGAAGATATATGCTAAACTGCTAGCAACTAGATTGGCCCCAATACTACCGAATCTGATTAAGGAGGACCAAGTGGGTTTTATAAAAGGTAGGCAAGCTACTGATAACACTAGGAGGATATTAAACATCACTAACTACCTAGCTACTCGAGAGATACCTGCTATTCTGCTTTCGCTCGACGCCGAAAAGGCTTTCGACCGCATCAATTGGATGTATGCCTTTTCCGTGTTGAAGCAGATGGGATTTTCGGGACAAATTTTATCCGCAATTCAAGCTTTATATTCAGATCCCTCAGCCAGGGTATTTACAAATGGCTCACTGTCGGAAGATTTCAGTATTACTAATGGCACCAGGCAAGGATGCCCCTTATCCCCTCTCATTTTTGTCTTATCTATTGAACCCCTGGCGCAGGTTATACGGGAAGATAGTTGCATAAAGGGTATAAGAATTGGAGATCGTACACATGTTATATCACTATATGCAGATGATGTTATACTTACTATGAAGGACCCGGAAGTATCGTTAAAAAGAACTCTTGATATCATTAAAGAATTCGGAGATATCTCAGGGTATAAACTGAACGCGCAGAAATCACAGATACTCCCTTTTCACATTACCCCTGATCGTCTATCCATTTTAAAACAGAAATTCCCTTTGGATTGGCAGTCAGAGGGTATACAATACTTGGGAATCACATTAACTACCTCATACCAAAAACTATATAAAGCTAACTATTTGCCAATCCTAGAGGTTGTATCCACTGAAGCATGTCGGTTATCAGCATTTGAAGTTTCGTGGGTTGGCAGAATAGCGGCTTTTAAAATGCTTCTACTACCAAGACTCCTCTATATATTTAGAACACTCCCAATTGAAGTTCCGAGGTCCTTCTTTACTTCCATACGTCGGGTTGTTTCTTCGTTCATATGGGCTAACCGCAAGCCACGAATTTCATATAAATTACTCACTAAAGATAAGAAGAAAGGTGGCTTGGGGGTACCTGATGTTTACGATTATTTTATGGCATGTCAGGTTTCGCAATTGAAATATTGGTGGCACCTCGACACTACTAAACACTGGGTACATATTGAAAATGTTCTATCGGCTCCTATTAATTTGAAAGCGCTCTTGATAGCTAACCTTTGGAATATTAAAGAACCTATTCAGATCTCCCCTTTCACGAGGTCATCACTAATATGCTGGACGTATTTCCATAAAAATTCGGATGTAAACATGGGGTTACCAAGATCATATGTACCTTTGGAAACGATGAGTGCTGCTATACCAGAGTTAAATGTCAATTTATGGGTGAAACATGGGATTGGTTCATTGGCAGATTTATATGACAATAATCTCCTCAAGTCTTTTACAGAATTATCGGATGGATTCTCTCTGCATCGAAGTGAGTTCTATAAATATTTACAAATAAGACATTTTTTGTCTAGCACCAACATTGACCCAATTAGATACAATTCTCAGATATTTCATATATTTCAGAAAGGCTCTAAAGGCCTAAAGCCAATCTATAATTTACTAAATGACCATCAAAATTTTAAGAAAGCATATCCCTTTAGAGTATGGGAAAGAGAGATAGGTGTCACTTTCACTGAAAAGGAATGGACAGACGCCTTAACTTTAATTCATAAATCTTTCAGATGTAGCTCGCACCTCGAGGCAGCTATGAAAACTATATTGAGATGGTATTTTACACCTGACCGATTACACAGTATGTATCCGAATACCCCTTCTACTTGTTGGAGAAATTGTGGATGCAGAGGGTCTCTATACCATACCTTGTGGAGTTGTCCTATACTGAAGCCATATTGGGAAGACATTTTCCAACTGATATCTGATGTATTAAAATACAATCTCACTGCCATACCTCAATTGGCATTACTGTTTATAGGTACCCAGAATATACCGGCACAATATAGAGTTTTGACATGCAAGATTTTACTTCTTGCCAAATTAGTTATAACCCGACACTGGAGGAGTGAGAGGGTTCCGGTTATTGAGGAGGTGTTTTCACTATTGAATACCACATACATATATGAGAAGATCATTGCTTATGGTGCAAATACAGTCGATTCTTTTTCGGCTATATGGAAGGCATGGACTCAACATGACAATTTCAAAGGTGATGCATTAGTTCCACAGTGATTTTATTGTTGTTGAAAGTATGTACGTTTGTTATATAATGTTGTGTATGTTTCTTTGTAAGATGTCTAAAAAATCGGATGTAACTATACAAGATGAATCTGAAATGTTTGTATATGATACGACATCGAAATTTTAATAAAGACAAATTTAAACAAAAAAAGTTAATCAATATAATATATGCCATTTAAAAACACAACTCGTGCCGCAAAAAACAAGCCCTCATACGCCTATGTTGACGGAAAAATAAAAAAGTTATAATTCTTGGAATGTGAAGATGAGAAAAATAAAAAAGAATGCTTGGTCATTAAGTCCAAAATAGGCCTGGTGGTTAAGGGGTTAATAAACCTATTGAATGGCATGAGTCGTTGTGCTGTCTGTTGTTAAATGGGACAGCACACTAACGAGAAATACGTGTGAATAAGGCCATAGACTGATTCTGCAGGAAGAGACAAGCAGTGTCTATGTAGCGCCACTTCTCTCTGTATAATTGTCATGTGCCGACATCAGAATATGATGTTTATACAAATTTTGTGTACAGACATGTCAACGGAAAAGTGATATTAATGTGATGTGTGTGTATATATATATATATATATATATATATATATATATATATATATATATATATATATATATATATATATATATATATACCCTTAGGGTCACTTAGAAACTTGCTTATTTTTTACAGTTTTTTTCAATGAAGATAACATTAAATTAATCAGAAATACACTCTATACATTGTTAATGTGCTAAATGACTATTCTAGCTGCAAACGTCTGTTTTTTAATGCAATATCTACATAGGTGTATAGAGGCCCATTTCCAGCAACCATCACTCCAGTGTTCTAATGGTACATTGTGTTTGCTAACTGTGTTAGAAGGCTAATGGATGATTAGAAAGCACTTGAAAACCCTTGTGCAATTATGTTAGCACCGCTGTAAACAGTTTTGCTCTTTAGAGGAGCTATAAAACTGACCTTCCTTTAAGCTAGTAGAGAATCTGGAGCATTACATTTGTGTGTTCGATTAAACTCTCAAAATGGCTAGAAAAATAGAGCTTTCATGTGACACTCGACAGTCTATTCTTGTTCATAGAAATGAAGGCTATTCCATGCGAGAAATTGCCAAGAAACTGAAGATTTCCTACAACGGTGTGTACTACTCCCTTCAGAGGACAGCACAAACAGGCTCTAACCAGAGTAGAAAGAGAAGTGGGAGGCCCCGCTGCACAACTGAGCAACAAGACAAGTACATTAGAGTCTCTAGTTTGAGAAATAGACGCCTCACAGGTCCTCAACTGGCAGCTTCATTAACCCCTTAGTGACCAGCCCATTTTAGGCTCTAATGACCAAGCTATTTTATTCGCATTCAAAGAGCTATAACTTTTTTATTTTTTCGTCTACATAGCTGTATGAGGACTTGTGTTTTTGCGGGATTAGTTGTACTTTTTAATAGCACAATTTTTGGGTACATATAATTTTTTTATTAACTTTTATTAACTATTTTTCGGGTATTATAAAAAAAATAAATGAAATTTCGCCATTGTTCTATGCGTTTTTAAATTGACGCCGTTCACTGTGCGATGTAAATAACATGTTACCTCTATTCTATGGGTCGGTACGATTACGGCGATACCACATATGTAGAGGTTTTTTATGTTTTACGACTTTTGCACAATAAAAACACTTTGAACTAAAATGATTTGTTTTTGCATCGTTGCTTTCCAAGAGCCGTAACTTTCTTATTTTTATCAATGTAGTGATTTTTTGGGCTTGTTTTCTGAGGGACGAGACGTAGTTTTGATTGGTACTGTTTTGGGGTGCATGGCTCTTATTGATTCATTTTTATTATGACTTTTTTGGGGGGCAATGGAAAAAAATTGCAATTTCGCCATTGTTTTTTGCGTTTTTTTTTTTACGGTGTTTACCCTGCGGTTTAAATTACATATTAACTTTATTAATGGAGTCATTACGGTCGCGGCGATACCATATATGTGTACTTTTATTTATTTTTTACACTTTTGCTAAATAAAACCACTTTTTATGGAAAAAAATGGTTTTATTTATTTTTTTACTGTCATTTTTATTATTAATCTTTATTTCACATTTATTCTTTATTTCACTAGTCCCACTAGTTCAGATCGCTGCTATAATGCTTTGGTATACTTCGTATACCAGAGCATTATTGCCTGTCAGTGTAAATCTGACAGGCAATCTGTTAGGACGTGCCTCCGGCGCGTCCTAACAGGCATATATCCAGGGCAGACCTGGGGGCTTTTATCAAGCCCCCGGCTGCCATGACACCCCATCGGAGACCCGCGATTGCATTTGCGGGCCGCCGAGGTGTGACAGAGGGAGCTCACTCCCTCTGTAAACAAAGTTAAATGCCGCGGACGCTATTGACGGCGGCATTTAACGGGTTAAACGGCCGCGATCGAAGTAAACTTTGATCACGGGCGTTGGAGCAGGAGCCCAGCTGTCATCAGACAGCTGAGCCCCGGCTCCAGCCTGCACGGGAGACCCGTGCAGGACTTAGACTAGGCTCACGTGAAAAGGCGTCAGCCTAGCCTAAGGCCCCTTAGTGACTCACGTGAAAAGGCGTATTGGTGGTCACTAAGGGGTTAAATAGTACCCGCAAAAAACGCCAGTGTCAACGTCTACAGTGAAGAGGCGACTCCGGGATGCTGGCCTTCAGGGCAGAGTGGCAAAGAAAAAGCCATATCTGAGACTGGCTAATAAAAGGAAAAGATTAATTTGGGCAAAAGCACACAGACATTGGCCAGAGGAAGATTGGAAAAAAGTGTTATGGACAGACGAATCGAAGTTTGAGGTGTTTGGATCACACAGAAGAACATTTGTGAGACGCAGAACAACTGAAAAGATGTTGGAAGAGTGCCTGACGCCATCTGTCAAGCATGGTGGAGGTAATGTGATGGTCTGGGGTTGGTTTGATGTTGGTAAAGTGGGAGATTTGTACAAGGTAAAAGGGATTTTGAATAAGGAAGGCTCTCACTCCATTTTGCAACGCCATGCCATACCCTGTGGACAGCGCTTGATTGGAGCCAATTTCATCCTACAACAGGACAATGACCCAAAGCACACCTCCAAATTATGCAAGAACTATTTAGGGAAGAAGCAGGCAGCTGGTATTCTATCTGTAATGGAGTGGCCAGCGCAGTCACCAGATCTCAACCCCATAGAGCTGTTGTGGGAGCAGATTGACCGTATGGTACGCAAGAAGTGCCCATCAAGCCAATCCAACTTGTGGGAGGGTCTTCTGGAAGCATGGGGTGACATTTCTCCCGATTACCTGAGCAAATTAACAGCTAGAATGCCAAATGTCTGCAATGCTGTAATTGCTGCAAATGGAGCATTCTTTGACGAATGCAAAGTTTGAAGGAGAAAATGATTATTTGACATAAAAATCATTATTTCTAACCTTGTCAATGTCTTGACTATATTTTCTAGTCATTTTGCAACTCATTTGATAAATATAAGTGTGAGTTTTCATGGAATATTATATCTGTGTGTGTTTAAATGATATGCCCATTATATCTGACAGTTGTCATATGGTTTTTTTATATGTTTTAAGTGAAAACTGTACAGAACCTTTGCCTTTTAATGCCAAGGACTACCAACTGCATGAATAAAAGCAGCGACCACAATGCCTTCTTCCCTTGTTCCTCATTTCTTGCACAATTAGACAGTATGTGAGTGTTCAGCCGCAACTTAAATTCCAGTATGCTTTCCACACTAGAACAATTGGATGGGAACATTAAGTGATCTGATTCCCATAAGAAATTACAGCATTTTCATGGACATGTTCCTTCTGATAACTAGCAATTTTGTGGAGGATTAACAATTTCACCATAATGACATATTATATACTCTAATTGGCTTTTATCACCTTATTGTAAGCCTCTACACTAAACTTTTTGAATATTGCTTTCAAATTAATTTGTTTCAAATTAATCTAATAGGTGACAGCATTAGTGAGAGATATTTGGATTTGTATGGGGAGTTTTAAACTTTATCTGGGAAATACTAATTTTGTTTGCTATGCTTCAACATGTAATGGTAATGAACAGTATTGAATTAGAACCCTACTCTGTTGTACTGTACTGATGTTTTATCTATAAATGAAATAGTAGTCTGGATCTAGGGCTTCACTAATAGATTTCTTTCACGAAAGTAATTTATTTTTTTGTTCCACACCTTTTCAAGTATGGGAGATAAATCTCCAAGTTACAGGGAAATGTTGCTTTACATGCTTTATTGTATATTAAGCCCTCCATAGTATTGTACACAATATGCAAGTACAATAGTGCACAGAACCTTTAAGATGTGCTGTTGTCTGCTGTTATCTGCTGGTTTTATGTATTTTCCCCCCTAGGGGGTGTCCAGATAGTGGTCAGTCTTGCCACTATGATGACAAAGATGGGAAGTGGTAAGTCTGGACACTGTACATATCGCACTGTGTACAGGGTTGTGCTGATGTTATGTTGTTATAACTCTGTTTCCTTGCAGGTCCAACAAGGGTCTGGTTGGCATGCAGGCGCGGGGATGGATGGTCCTGGCGCCATATTGGGGACGGAGCTTTAGCGTTGGAAGTGGAGCTTAGTGAATAAAATGAAGGTAAAGCCACCTAACAAGGTTTAGTATCCCCATGAAGTTACAAGTCTATGCAGGGTGGAGTGAAGATAAGTGACTAATTGCGGAGAGAGTCAAAACTGCTGATGAGTAAGAGGATAAGAGCTTTGACTGAGGAGGCTGTACTTTCTGTGGAGGCCGTGAAGACCTCACTAGTGCCTATCATTGGGCTTGTGTGGCAGAAGTGCTGAAGAGTGAGCGAGCCTGTGTCTTCTTATTGTCCATGTCCGAGCAGGTGGTGAGTACTGGGATGCAAGTGTAGTAGAGGTCACCCAGAACAGTCATTGCAGAGAAGCCATTCAGAGCGTTTGATCTCAGAGGAGAGAAAGGAAGATTGGCACCGGTTGAAAATAAATTTTTGAAGTCTGCAACTAACTCCTGTTTTCGTACCTCTTTGTTTCACAACATAACCCGCTATTCTGCGACATATACTACCATCCAACAGGGACCTTCAACTTTACAACCTTATACCTGCATTGAATTAGGCAGTACCGTACATAATCAGACCCATCAGTTTCGAGTGTACCCACTGTATTTATCTTTTAGCCAGACAGAACAGATGGAGCTGCAGATAGATTACAGCCACTCTATAGTTTGCTGTATTGATCTCTGATTCCAAAGCTTAAGGGACTAAATAGAAAGCAACATGTAATAAACTAAAATAAGCTGCACACAGGCAGCTTTCTATTAGTGTGGAGAATAGCATTTTGGAGCACCTATTTTGGCAATGTCCATACTATCCGTTTTACTATTTTGGTACAAGTAGATTTACTATTAACTATTATGAATAGGATAAATTGGAGTGATTTAGTTAAAGGGGTTTTCTCACTTTCAAATATTTTTTACCAAACTCCCATGATCTTCATTGTGGGAATAACCTTTAAGTGGTAAATACTGAAAACCATGAAATGTATTAAAATGTTGGTCATGGACAGGATTTAGAGATGGTAGAATGGATTCACAAGGCTTTGGGTTGCCACAAAAACCATTGATTGACTTTTTCTAACATCTTTTTATTATAATTTTTTTATGCATTTTTGAAGAATCGGTGGAATAGAGAATTTTTTAAGATTTGCTTCTCTTTTATAAGTAGCATTTATCATCTCTCAATAGGTAATTGATATATAGTACTATGATTAGCACTTTCCTAGATGTGTAAGCATTCAATACACTCATGGCAACATATTCATATGGAAGAAAAAGGAATAAACCATGCAGAAAAAAAACTACATGTAGTTCAATGACTTAGCAAATCCCAATGGAACATACCACCATGGGAGAGGTTGTCTTTATAAACTGCTAACGCTTCTAGAAAGCAGTAGCTTCCTAAGTGCACGCATGACAATATCAATTCAATTCTGGAAATAATATATGAAAAAATGAGATGACAGCTTTGAATTGTACCATTTCACTGCTAAATGTCATTCTAACAAAAACAAAATAATAAATCAGTGCATCACTCCTGCTTCATAAATACTATATGAACCCTGCCCAAATATAAGATTCTAAAAAAGAGTGACCATAAAAAAAAAAAGGCAATTTCAATTATTACTTTCCAGAGCTGTGTGACTCTTACTAGCATAAGCCAGAAAGTTATTAGGAAAATGCTCAATTTTAAGTTGGAATCTGGAATAATATAAAGAACTTGAAAATTCAGACATTGCAGAGACCTCTTAGAACTACAGTCAGGCACACAGTACAGTATGAGTGCAGGAATTCCCTCAAGGTAAAGTTTCAACCTGTAAAGAGATACATGGTTAAGACTGGTGAATTCTGCTTCGGCTGACAATAAACGTTCATCTGGAACTGCAAGTTCACTCAACCAGCACCATCATTTATAAGAAGAGGCTGCCAGAGTCAGGAAAAATATATAAAACCAAAGTTTAAAGAAAATCAAGTGGATAATTTACTGGCACTCTTTTTTTCATTTTCTTTTTCTCGTCCTTCCTTACCTTTCATTTCTCTGCTAGTCTTTTTCCCCTCCACACCAACTGTCTCTTCCTTCTAATTTCTTTCCTTTTCCCTAGAACTGCAAGCATTACTTTTCTAATTCCATTCTTTAGTTCTCTCTTTCTGTGTCTTTAATTGCTCAATTAATTCACAAACTCCGCTTAATAGGAAGTTTTCATGTATTTTAGTTTAGTTTTATTAATTAGATGTAAGACTGTAGAAGAAAAAATAAAGTGCTTGTTCTTTTTTTATACACTGTAACTATTTTTATTTTTAAAAAACTTCTTGGAAAACACAATTTCTTCCTGTACTGCTTGTACAGACAAAGCAGCAGGGTATGTGTGCTTTATGGCAGCTGAAATGTTAATGAATGAACAATAATTTCATGTAAATAAATCATTTTGTTTATATAGTGGATATGAAGCATTTTATATTTGAAATTTCAGAAGGACACACATGTAAACGTAAAATGTACTTCTGTAGGGAGGCTATCAGCTACAATATATGACATTAATTAAAAAAAATCTGCTGATTTTTGTGAAATCTATGGACAATATAAAGTATATGTGTCACGAAGGGTGGGTGGACCCACTGTGCCATACTGCCTTAACAGTATGGCAGCTGTCCAACAGGACACAGGTCAAAGTCTCTAGTTCGGATAGGTGTACCTGTGGTAGCTTCAGACAGAAGCAAGACAGGTTCGGATGGGACTAGGCAGCAGGCAGGCACCAGGCGTGGTGAAGCAGGACAGGCTTGGTACTCAGCACAGCATGACTCCAACTGAATACGGCACTAGGACCAGGATAACACTGGATACATGTTACAGGTAGCAGGAACGGGGAACACTGGGAACTGGAGACACTTACGGGACAATTTGCAGCAACAAACTTAGGTAACGACAGCAATACTCAGGCAATGCAGGGAGGGGCAGAGCCCTTCTTATAGTCCAGGGTGATCTGGGAGCAATCAGCTCAATCTCACACATGTCTGCGCTCTGTCTCCTTAAGGCTGGACTGAGCTCGTTAGCGCACCCTAGTGATCACTGCGGAACAGAACGGCTGCATGTGCAGGCAGCTCTGGAGAGAAGGGCGTCGACAGGATTGGAGGAGTTCGGGGTCAGCGACCACGGACGTTACAATATGAAACCTGGCAGAACATTCACTGTAGCCATTAAAGGATGTAACAGGTTGGATTTTTACAATCTCTTTTTTCCCCTAGAAATGAGCGGTGTCAGGTATCTTACAGACGCTTATGTTCTTTACTATGTCTGTAGCGATATAAAATGCTTCTTAGCTAAACTGCACATGAATGTTAGCGATGGTTATCACATCTGATGTTGTTCAGCTAAAAAAAATCGTCCAAGGGCATATAAAGTGATTAGACACTTTCTAAGTATGAATGGTAAATGATAGCACTGATGCAAAACATTGATTCTACCAAAAGATATGTGTGTATGTCTAGGGTCATAAACCACGCACATAGATTAAATATTGCACCTATAGCACCTATAGAGATAATATGTTCTCAACCCATATAAAGTACAAAGTACATACATTTTATTGGTATACATTAAAACCGCGTTTCGCTTAGAAAAGCAAAGTCTGGTGTGGTTGGTAATTGATAAACACCTACTATTTAAAGATACTAGTTAATTAATTTGATATACCTGGACAGCCATCATGTGACATGTTAAAGTGTAGCTAAACGTTCGACAAACTTCTAACATGTCATAGTGACATGTCAGAAGTTTGGATTGGTAGGGGTCCGAGCATTGAGACCCCCACCAATCGCTAGAATGAAGCAGTTGAAGAGTTTGTGTAAGCGCTCAGCTGCATAGTTTCTGTTCGGCTTTTTCTGGAAATAAATGTATCGGTGTACGGACGCAATAGAAAGTCTATTAGCCTGTACTCTGATACATCGGCTTTCCGGAAAAAGCCGAACAGAAACAAAGCAGCTGAGCGCTCACACGAACGCTTCAGCAGCTTCGTTCTAGCGACTGGTGGGCGTTTCCGTACTCGGACTCCCACCAATACAAACTTTTTAAATGTCACTATGACATGTCAGAAGTTTGTCGAACATTTAGCTACACTTTAAGCCTGTCCCATTGTTTACATACGCCCCATGCAGCAACAAACATTTGTGGATCCACACAAAGATAACGCACAAACAAACATGCCACCCTATATATATACAAATCAAACAAAGGAAAACGAAGCAGAGATGTAAACTATACCTAGAGGACATGAGAAACACTGGTTTACGCCGCAGTAGGTTATGTACACCGGAAGACCAAGTGTTACGACACAAAAAAGAGTGGCTAAAAATCAGCGTGAGTGTATATTAACCCCTTAGTGACCACTAATACGCCTTTTTACGTGATTCACTACTGGGCTTTAGGCTAGGCTGACGCCTTTTCACGTCAGCCTAGTCTAAGTCCTGCACGGGTCTCCCGTGCAGGCAGGAGCCGGGGCTCTGCTGTCTGATGACAACTGAGCTCCTGCTCCAACGCCCGCGATCGAAGTTTACTTCGATCGCGGCCGTTTAACACGTTAAATGCCGCCGTCAATAGCGACCGCGGCATTTAACTTTGTTTACAGAGGGAGTGAGCTCCCTCTGTCACCCATCGGCGGCCCGCGAATTCAATCGCGGGTCTCCGATGGGGTGTCATGGCAGCCGGGGGACTGATAAAAGCCCCCAGGTCTGCCCTGGACATATGCCTGTTAGGACGCGCCGGAGGCACGTCCTAACAGATTGCCTGTCAGATTTACACTGACAGGCAATAATGCTCTGGTATACGAAGTATACCAGAGCATTATAGCAGCGATCGGAACATCGCACAGTAAAGTCCCCTAGTGGGACTAATAAAATCAGTCATCAAAGTGAAATAAAGATTATTAATAAAAAGTACAGTAAAAAAATAATTAAAACCTTTTTTTTCCATAAAAAGTGGTTTTATTTAGTAAAAGTGTAAAAAAAAAAAAAAAGTACACATATGTGGTATCGCCGTGACCGTAATGACTCCATTAATAAAGTTAATATGTAATTTAAACCGCAAAGTGAACACCGTAAAAAAAAAACGCCAAAAACTATGGCGAAATTGCAATTTTTTTCCATTGCCCCCAAAAAAAGTCATAATAAAAATGAATCAATAAGTCCCATGTACCCCAAAACAGTACCATTCAAAACTACGTCTTGTCCCGCAGAAAACAAGCGCAAAAAATCACTACATTGATGGAAAAATAAAAAAATTACGGCTCTTGGAAAGCGACGATGCAAAAACAAATAATTTTAGTTCAAAAGTGTTTTTATTGTGCAAAAGTCGTAAAACATAAAAAAACCTCCACATATGTGGTATCGCCGTAATCGTACCGACCCATAGAATAAAGGTCACATGTTAATTACGTCGCACAGTGAACGGCGTCCATTTAAAAACGCATAGAACAATGGCGGAATTTCAGTTTTTTTTTATAATCCCCCCCAAAAAGGTTAATAAAAGTTAATATAAAAATTATATGTACCCAAAAATGGTGCCATTAAAAAGCACAACTAATCCCGCAAAAAACAAGTCCTCATACAGCTATGTAGACGAAAAAAAAAAAACGTTATAGCTCTTTGAATGCGACTATAGAAAAACGAATAAAATAGCTTGGTCATTAAGGCCTAAAATGGGCTGGTCACTAAGGGGTTAAAGTATGTTAAGCCAGGAGGCAGTACTGAAAGTGACCAACATCTCCCAAAGTGCGTGAGTGTATGGTGAGATGGGGACCTTACTGCTAAATAAAGGTACAAAAGTGCTACTGTGAGGGAACACATATGGAGGCATTCCTTTGTAGGGAGTACAAAAGGACACTATAACTGTTTGAGGTCTAAAGGGGGCACTATTACTGTTTGGGGAACCATTACTGTGTGGGGCCTAAATGGAGCACTATTACTTTTTAGGGCCCCTAATACTGTGTGGGGCACTAAAAGAAGCACTATTACTGTGTGTGGCCTAAAGGGGAGTATTATTACAGTGTGATGCGCAATGAGGGGGCATTATTTCCATCTGGAGCCAAAAATGTTGTTGCAAATTCTGCAAGTGTGAGTTGTGGCTGGAAGAATTTGTCATGGAGTCTTGGCTGGATAAATAAGTAAATGGAAAGTGAGCGACTCTAATCTGAGAAGACGTCACCTGTGAGTCACTGGACTTCAATGAACTGTATTCACTAATATGGTCTGCAGAGCGCCTGTGTGGAGCTGGTATCTATCATTATATGGTTACTATATGGTGGTAATATTGGTCTTTACTTCACCATACGTGTTTTACTACACAATCAAGAGTGATCGCATTATTTCTATATAGATGAATGGTGGGCCCCAAGAATTATTTCCTCTGATGGGTTCCAGGTACTCCAGTAAGACACTGTCACCAATCTTTCCTAGAAAAAAATATAACTGGGACTCATCTGAATATAATATTTAACATCATGCCAAACAAGACAGATAATGGGACTTCTTTTATTTCAGGAGTAAATTCCTTTTAGGTTGAAATTGATATATCAAATAATCTGTGTGCAGCATGCAGACCTGAGACGGCTTTTTGTGCAGCCCCTGGCAGCGCAAACGTATTGTTATATTTATACATGGATTCTTAGCGCATGCATTTTAAAGTTTTGTTTGTGTGGAGAAGTTCTGAAAGCATTAGCAATGTTATTAAAATGCAAAAAGTTTTTGAGAAATACAAGTGTATTTAAATAAGACTATTTTACATACAACTGTAAATGGGGGAGAGAATTCTAGCTGGGGTGGCGGAGTTTTTAAACTAGGGTTGAGGAGGGAGGCCAATGTAGAAAATAAAGAGGTAGTTAGGTTAGAGAGGGGTCAGACTATATTGGTGGGGGGAGAAACAGACTGTGGGGAGAGGACTAGTAAACAAGAGAAGGAGATCCTTTCATTACAAAACAGCAGTGAAAAACAAAAAGGCCCAAATAATGTCAAATAATCACATTTCTGATACTGAAAGTGAAACATTTAAAGGCAAGTTAAAGCTTATGTTCACAAATGACAGAAGTCTAGCAAGCAAAATGGGGGAGCTGGAGGCCTTGGTACTGGAAGAAAATATAGATATAGTTGGTGTTGCTGAAACATGGCTTGACTCTTCACATGATTGGGCTGTAAATCTACAGGGTTTTACACTGTTTCGGAAAGACAGGGCGAATAGGAAAGGCGGTGGTGTATGTCTGTATGTGAGAAGCGATATGAAGGTGAGTGTGAATGAGACATTAGAGGGTGAAGATTGTGAGGAGGTTGAAACCTTGTGGGTGGAATTACAAAGGGAGGTAAACACTAAAAAAATTACTTTTGGTGTAATCTATAGACCCGCCAATATAACTGAGGAGATGGAAGGTCAGCTATATAAACAGATGGAGCGGGCTGCACAGGCTGGTACTGTAGTGATAATGGGGGATTTTAATTACCGGGATATTAATTGGTGTCATGGTTCGGCTTCAACTGCAAAGGGGAGACATTTCCTCAACCTGCTGCAGGAAAATTTTATGGGCCAGTTTGTGGAAGACCCAACTAGAGGTGAAGCTCTGTTGGATCTGGTCATTTCTTATAATGCAGAGCTTGTTGGGAACGTCAATATTCGTGAAAACCTCGGTAACAGTGATCACAATATAGTTACATTTTACCTATACTGTAAAAAACAAACACAGGCTGGGAGGGCAAAAACACTTAATTTTAAGAAGGCCAATTTCCCCAGGATGAGGGCTGCAATTGAGGATATAGACTGGGAAGAACTAATGTCAAATAATGGTACAAATGATAAATGGGAGATTTTCAAATCTACTTAGGGTAATTATTGTGCAAAATTTATTCCTATAGGTAACAAGTATAAACGACTAAAATTAAACCCCACATGGCTTACACCTTCTGTAAAAAGGGCAATACATGACAAAAAAGGGGCATTTGAAAAATACAAATCTGAGGGTACAGCTGTAGCCTTTGTAAAATATAAAGAGCTTAATAAAATCTGTAAAAAGGTAATAAAATCAGCAAAAATACAAAATGAAAGGCAGGTGGCCAAGGATAGTAAAACAAATCCCCAAAAAATCTTCAAGTATATAAATGCAAAAAAGCCAAGGTCTGAACATGTAGGACCCCTAGATAGTGGTAATGGGGAGTTGGTCACAGGGGATCAAGAGAAGGCTGAGATACTAAATGGGTTCTTCAGCTCTGTATATACAACAGAAGAAAGAACAGCTGATGTAGCTGGTGCCAGTGCTGTTAATATATCTGTTGATATATACTGAATTGGATGAATGTAGATATGGTGCAAGCTAAATTAAATTAAAAAAACCGTACACAAGGCCCCAGGACCAGATGGGTTACGCCCTAGAGTTCTTAAGGAGCTTAGTTCAGTTATTTCTGTCCTCCTCTTCATAATATTTAGAGATTCTTTAGTGACTGGTATAGTGCGAAGGGACTGGCGCAGGGCAAATGTGGTGCCTATTTTCAAAAAGGGCTCTAGGTCTTCCCCGGGTAATTATAGACCAGTAAGCTTAACATCCATTGTGGGGAAAATGTTTGAGGGGCTATTGAGGGACTATATACAGAATTTTGTGACAATAAATAATATTACAAGTGACAGCCAGCACGGTTTTACTAAGGACAGAAGCTGTCAAACCAACCTGATTTGTTTTTCTGAAGAGGTGAGCAGAAGCCTAGGCAGAGGGGCCGCTGTGGATATAGTGTTTTTGGGACTTTGCAAAGGCATTTGACACTGTCCCTCATAGACGTCTAATGGGTAAATTAAGGACTATAGGTTTAGAAAATATAGTTTGTAATTGGAATGAGAATTGGCTCAAGGACCGTCTCCAGAGAGTTGTGGTCAATGATTCCTACTCTGAATGGTCCCCGGTTATAAGTGGTGTA
This sequence comes from Rhinoderma darwinii, assembly GCF_050947455.1. NCBI lineage: Eukaryota > Metazoa > Chordata > Amphibia > Anura > Rhinodermatidae > Rhinoderma > Rhinoderma darwinii. The sequence continues at coordinate 80,443,759 of NC_134687.1, forward strand.
CCCCAGGGTTCAGTGCTGGGACCACTATTATTCAACTTATTTATTAATGATATAGAGGATGGGATTAATAGCACTATTTCTATTTTTGCAGATGACACCAAGCTATGTAATATAGTTCAGACTATGGAAGATGTTCGTGAATTGCAAGCGGATTTAAACAAACTGAGTGTTTGGGCATCCAGTTGGCAAATGAAGTTTAAGGTAGATAAATGTAAGGTTATGCACCTTGGTACGAACAACCTGCATGCATCATATGTCCTAGGGTGAGCTACACTGGGGGAGTCACTTGTTGAGAAGGATCTGGGTGTACTTGTAAATCATAAACTAAATAACAGCATGCAATGTCAATCAGCTGCTTCAAGGGCCAGCAAGATATTGTCGTGTATTAAAAGAGGCATGGGCTCGCGGGACAGGGATGTCATATTACCACTTTACAAAGCATTAGTGAGGCCTCATCTAGAATATGCAGTTCAGTTCTGGGCTCCAGTTCATAGAAAGGATGCCCTGGAGTTGGAAAAAATACAAAGAAGAGCAACAAAGCTAATAAGGGGCATGGAGAATCTAAGTTATGAGGAAAGATTAAAAGAACTAAACCTATTTAGCCTTGAAAAAAGACGACTAAGGGGGGACATGATTAACTTATATAAATATATTAATGGCACATACAAAAAATATGGTGAAATCCTGTTCCATGTAAAACCCCCTCCAAATACAAGGGGGCGCTCCCTCTGTCTGGAGAAAAAAAGGTTCAATCTATAGAGGTGAGAAGCCTTCTTTACTGTGAGAACTGTGAATCTATGGGATAGTCTACCGCAGGAGCTGGTCACAGCAGGGACAGTAGATGGCTTTAAAAAAGGATTAGATAATTTCCTAGAACAAAAAAATATCAGCTCCTATATGTAGACATTTTTTACTTCCCCTTTTCAACTGTACAAACTATGTAACTATGTAGCTGAACTATAAAATATTAATTTAATATTATTATTTTCTTCATATAAAAGACAATCCCCAAAGAAAATCAATCATAGGATGCTTATGGAGGATAAACTCAGCTGAACTCCTCTTCAGTAAAGAAGTTATTCCAACTCTTCAAAGTTGTCAACTGGATTATGAATGGAATCTGTCAAGTTGATTTCAATTTTAAATGCATATGAGTGGCAACTGGGCAATGATTCGCCTTGCTTTTGCTTTCTGCAAAATCAAAAGAGATTCTTAATAACTACATATAAATGTTGAGATATCCCAAATGGTTTTAGTTTATTTAGAGCCATCTTAATCAAAATAACTGTCAAAATAACTAATAAATTAGCAGAGGTCCCACAGATAGAAAATCAGATTGTGATATCAAGTATTCTGTTTTATATATTGTTGTTCGTTAAATAATTATGTTTAATAAAATGTTGTATTTCCAACTATTACCCTCTTACTCAATCCTATAGCAAAGTTTGAATCCCTAAAGGACTTAACCCTTTAATGACCCAGCCATTTTTTGTTTTTACGTTTTAGTTTTTCACTCCCTGCCTTCTAAGAGCCATAACGTTTATATTTTTCCGTCAATAGAGTGATGTGAGAGCTTATTTTTTGCGGGATGAGCTGTAGTCTTTATTGGTACCAGTATTTGGTACATACGATTTTTTTGATCACTTTTTATTTATTTTTTATCGAAAAACAAAGATTCGGGCGTTTTAACATTACATTTATTTTACACCATCACCGTGCGAGTTAAATAATGGTATATTGTAATAATTTGGACTTTTGCGGATGCAGCGATACCAATTATTATTATACATTTTTACATTGCCCTTGGGATAAAATGGGAAAAGTGGGGTTTTTGGAACTTTTAATTTTGTATTTTTTTTACACATTTTATTAGTCCCCGTAGGGGACTTGAACCAGCGATCGTCAGATGTATTGCAGTATATTGTAATTTTCACAGGGCTAGAGACATGGCTTAGCAGAGGCAGACAGAAGGCAGACCTGGGGGTATATTAGGCCCCCGGGCTGCAATGACAACCATGCGACCCCCCGATCATGCTTTGAGAGGACAGTTGGGCTGTCGGAGGGGGCTGCCCCCTCCTTCTACGGTATAAATGCCGCACAGTTATTGATCACGGCATTTAACTAGTTAAACAGCCAGGAACAGCGTGGTCACTGTTCCCTGTCGTTAGAGAAGCGTGTGAGCTGTAATACACAGCTGACAGCTGCGGTGTATGGAGCGGGCTCAGCGAGTGAGCCCGCTCCAAAAATCGCCCCCAGGTTCAGGACGTTCATTTTCGTCACGGGTCTTTAACAGGTTAAATCAGAAATCCAGTCAAAATTAGCTTATGATATGTCCTAGATCAGTGATGCGCAACTGGTATCCTGGAGGCGGTCCTAATGTGTCTCCAGTGCGGCCCCAGGAGAAGGTGTTCCTGTATGTTTAGTGCTCTAACCAATCTTAGTGGCTCAGTGGTAATCACTGTTGCCTTGTAAAACTGGGGTCCTGGGTTCAAATATGTTGCCATGTTTGCCTGGGTTTCCTCCAGATACTTTGGTTTCTAACCACACTCCAAAAGCACACAAATGGATTAATTTACTTAATTTGTTAACTCCCATGAAATTGACATCATTGATTGTCTTTGTCTGAGATGGGAATCTACAATTTTTTTTACATTGTTTGTTTATGTACAGTCATGTGAAAAATAAGGACTTCCCATGAAAACATTTGCTGTTTAGAAGGAAAATCAGGACAAGACAAAAGATTACCCATGAACACTTATATAAACACCAGGCAATGTAATAGATGGAGCTACTTGGCCACAGTACGAGGAGACATGTTTGGCCTAAACCAAATACAGAATTGCACCAGAAGAACTGGATACCAACTGTAAAACATAATGGTGAAAATGCAATGATTTGGGTTACTTTTTTTTGCATCAGGACCTAGTTAGCTCACAATTATAAATACTTAATTCTATCATAGAGTCTTTGAGAATAATTTGAGTCTAGGCTCAAACCAGCCCGGAGGGAAACTGAATTAACAAGTGGTTCACCCTGCATGTTCTGCCAATAGCCTCTAACCCCCACCCCCCCCTCCCGCCCCCAAGCAGAGCACAAAAGATAACTATATTCACTCTGGTAAGATGACAGATATCTTGCATCCTGCATTAGTGCAGCGGGCCCATCTTCTGCCACCCTCTTGGGCCCCTCCTCCTGAACATGTGCATTGACCCCTTAATCTATCCATGCTGCTGCTGCTGCATCCTCACGCTGCTCAGACGGGGAGAATTTCCCTTCTGCCCGCCCACATCCTGGATGGCGGGATCAGACAGCATTCCCCTTACAAACAATGGTAGCGTCTGGCTCTCTGAGTGAGTAGACAACAAAGGGGCTAATCCAGGCAGCAAGCTGAGCCTGCCAAGATAAATAGTGTGTATCCCAGTAATAGACCCCTCCAAAAAATAAAAAAGGTATGGTATTGTAATATACCTTACTTTTTTTCCAATCCTGTGTCAGATTGCATTCCCTTTTCAATCACTTCCCGCCCTGTGATGTGATAGTTTATCACGGTTTAAGGGTCAATTCTGTGAACCATGGACATTTTTAGGGTGTACATCGGGAGCTTTTATAGGGCCATAAACATAGGGCCCATAAACATAGGGCTAAAATGTAATGTGCACAGGCTCTAAAGATGTCCACATATGTTTGAAACTAAAGAAAGCTTATACTCTACTTGCCCTGCTTATGTTGTATACAGTGCATTCAGACCCTTTAACTTTTTTTACATTTTGTTATGTTGAAGCCTTGTGCTAAAATAAAATAAAATTAAAATTTTCCCAATTATTCTGCACACAATACCCCATAATGACAACAGAATCTTAGACATTTTTGCAAATTTATTCAAAATTAAAAACTGAAATTTCTCATGGACATAAGTATTCAGACCCTTAGTGTCATACACTTGAAATTTAGCTCTGGGGGCCTCCCATTTTTCTAGATTATCTGTGAAATGTTTCTACACATTGATTGTAGTGCACCTGTAGTAAATTCATTTGATTGGACATGATTTGGAAAGACAAATCCCTGTCTATATAAGGTCTCAAAGCTGACAATGCATATCAGAGCAAAATCAGCGATAAGGAGGAAAGAACTTCCTGTAGAGCTCAGAGACACAATTGTGTGGAAGCACAGATCTGGAGAATGGCACATATATATTTATGCTGCCCTGAAAGTTCCCAAGAGCACAGTGGCCTCAATAATTCTTAAATGGAAGAAGTTTGGAACAACTTTTCCTAGAGCTGGTCGCTCCACCAAACTATGTAATCAGGGGAGAAAGGCCTTGGTAATAGGGGCGACCAAGAGCCCAATGGTCACTCTGGCTGAGCTCCAAAGATCCTGTGTGCAGATGGTAGAAACTTCCAGAAGGTCAACCATCACTGCAGTACTCCACCAATCTGGACTTTATGGCAGAGTGGCTAGAAAGAAGCCTCTCCTCAGTAAAAGACAAATTAAATCCAACCTTGAGTTTGAAAAAAGCACCTAAAGGACTTTCGGACTGCCAGAAACAAGATTTTGTGGTCTAATGAAAACAAGATTTAACTTTTTGGCCTCAATTCTAAGCGTCATGTCTGGAGGAAACCAGGCACTGCTCATCATCTGCACAATACCATCCCTACAGTGAAGCATGGTGGTGGCAGTATCATGCTGTGGCGATTATTTTCAGTGGCTGGGACAGGGAGACTGGTCAGGATTGAAGGAAAGACAAATGGAGAAAAGTACAGAGATATTCTGAATGAAGACTTGATCCATAGTGCTCTGGACCTCAGACTGGGCCGAAGGTTCACCTTCTAACAAGACAATTACCCTAAGCACACAACCAAGATGACACAGGAGTGGCTTAGGGACAACTCTGTGAATGCCCTTGAGTGGCCCAGCCAGAGCCCTGACTTGATCCCAATGGAACATCTCTACAGAGATCTAAAAATGGCTGTCTACCGACGGTCCCCATCCGACCTGACAGAGCTTCAGAGAATCTGCAGAGAAGAATGGCAGAAAATCCCCAAATCCAGTGTGCAAACCTTATGGCATCATACCCAAGAAGAATGGAGGCTGTTATCCCTGCCAAGGGAGCTTCAACTAAGTACTGAGTAAAGGGTAATAAATTAGCAAAGAGTCCTAACATTCCGTTTTCACTTTGTCATTATGGGGTATTGACTGCAGAATGATGAGGAAAAAACATGATTTTTTTTTATTTTAACATAAGGCCTCAACATAACAAAATGTGGAAAAATTGAAAGGGTCTGAAGACTTTTTGAATGCATTGTATATGCATATATAATATATATGTATCTAGCTATATGTATTATGTACTGTATATGCTTACTATTGCTGTGGCCGACTAGGTTTTCAGTGTAATACTACTGTTTGTGCATGTCAGGATGTTTGCTGTTCTGCTTTTGAATCCTTAGCATTTTGTGCTGTGCTTAATGTTCTTCTATGTGATTCTGCCTTTACTCTGTACACCAATACATGTAAGTTATCATTGTATTATGTGTGACCTCACTGTACTGGTTCTCTTCTATACCAGACTTGCACATACTTCTTCAGTACCCTGTACGCTTTGTTAATTTTTTAAACTTAATAAAATTACAATTTAAAGAAGTAACTTTACAGGGATTCCTTTCTCATGACTGTATATGTATCTATATATGGGCTTTTCATATGCCTGTTGTCCATGTTCCCTCCATATGTTATTCACCAAAAACAAGACTAGATCTTGGAAAACCTGCTTTGGAAAGCTTTTCTTCTGCTTCGTCCAAACCTGTTTTTAGCTAAATAAATTAGATAGAGAAAATGCTGTCCACAAATACAGCTGTACAAAAATGAATATCAGTGTGTGTTGGATTTACCACCAATATCATAGATGCATGTGAGAAGATCAAGCTTAATGGGGGGGTTAAAAAGTTTGGTGTTTCATATGGCGGTCTTAATATAAAGAGCGGTGAAGTAAAATGGACCTAATTTATTAGGAGGTGCATGCCGCTGAAAAATGAGGTACATTTCTAGCAGTCCTTGCCCCAGATTGGGAAATCTATGGTAGCGATCAGTTTCTGGCATAATCAAAAGTACGTTTGCTGGGCGGAGGCAGAATAAAAATGCAAACGTCGCAATTTTTATTTTTTTGCACAAATTGTGACTTTTCTACACCAGAAAACTGGGGTACAGTGCTTAATGAATGTGTGTGTGTGTGTGTGTGTGTGTGTGTGTGTGTGTGTGTCTCAGAACAGTTGGGTAGCATCTCCCTAAGAGAGATATTTATAGATTGACACAACTTGTATTAGTTTGTAAAACTGAAATTTGGGGTTGGCCATTCCATATATTTTAGAGGATTCTGAATATAAATATTTAATCTCCGGATATCCTGCTGTGCTTGACATCAATGAGGTATACCTAGTAGTACAAGAAAAAACATGACTGGAATTTATTGAGTGGAGTTTTGCCTCCTGAATAACCAGAATATACATTGCAGTCTGGTAGTGCCAGTGCCATTAAGGCTCTGGATTAAGTTTTTCTTACATATTTTTATGTAGTTTAGCTGGAATAAAAAAAAATCCTATAGGGAAAGAAGATTTAATCCTTGTGCAGACGTACATTCGCTGAACATATATTTTTTGGTTTAAAAATATAACATGTTGTTTTACATAATCTGTGTGTATGAGTAATGACAAATTGACAAGAAAACTTTCAGGGATTTGAAATACAAGTTTTAGATTAGTCTCTTCATGGTGTGGCATTACTGTAAGGACACACATGGGGCATTTTAAGACTAGTAGCAGGGGGACACGGTGTTAAAGAAATCTCGGATGCCACCCGGTGTACTCTATGCAGAAAAGGAATAAAACAGAATAGAAAATGATATCACTGAACTCTGCACTCATAATGACAATATTTTATTCTACAGCAGTCATCCAGACTTCACATTTAAAATGAGTACAATGTGTACTTCTCTACAGGAATCGGTGTTAGTCTCTGTCACATAATAAGAATAATAGCATCCCGGGTGCAAAGAAATCCATAGCTAGAAAGGTCACACTCTCAGGTGCCATACTGTATGGACGTCTGGGTGTTTTCTTACTCATACATATCAATACAGAGATCCTATGGGAGAATGGCATACATAAGCATATACAGGCTCATCAAATGGATGTGATTGTGTCAGCAAACATACAGATATACATAATGTGCCCATGAGATCTTGACTTAAGGGCCACATAGACACAAAAAAATGCACTACAATGTCTATGCACTCTTCCTGGTAATTACATTTAGCCCTATTCTTTATTTTTTTTAACAAAACACAAATCTATTGTATCTACATTTGCTATCCCGCTATTCAAGCTGTCTATAGTTTTCAACAATACTGAAAGGAAGCAAGATGTTTCCATCTATAATAGATACTGTATCTCTCCCCATATATCCAGCTCTAAAGGTCCTCTTAAGGCCCTATTACACTGGCCGATTTTGGCCACTGCAGCGAGTGCCGATCAACGAGATAGCTCATTGATCAGCGCTCGTTTGCTCCTTTCACACGGAGCTATGGATGGGCAGGAGTGGTTATTACTCCGATCGATCGTCCCCATACATTATAATCATGTCAGCAGCGCGTCTCCCTGTTCCACAGGGAAATGTGCTGCCGACAACGATAATATTTTACTTTTTTAAAACGGTACGATCAACAGATGAACAAGCGTTGCTCGTTCATCTGCTGATGGCTGCCCTGTTTACACATGGAATTTATCGTCAACGAACGTTCTATGAACGATCGTTTGTCCGATAATTGCCAAATGTAATACCCGCTTTACACTGGCCAATTTTGGCCAGAGCAATGAGCAGCGATCAACGAGACACTTCGTTGATCGGCGCTCGTTTGCTCCTGTCACAAGGAGCTATGTATGCGGACGAGCGCTCGTTACTCCGATCTCTCGTCCCCATACATTATTAACATGTCGGCAGCACGTCTCCTTGATTACACCGGGTGATGCGCTGCTGACAACAATAATGTAGTTTTTTAAAATGATACGATCAACTGATGAACGAGCATTTGCTAGTTCATCTGCTGATCGCTGCCCTGTTTACACAGAGTTCTATGAACGCTTGTTTGCCCGATAATTGGCCAGTTTAAAAGGGTCTTTTGTCCATCCGGAAACATTTACTTGAATATTTGGGAATGATATTGGCAGATTTTACTATAAGCTGCACTTTTACAGTCTTTCTGCTATATTTTTACTGACCCTTTAATGCATATTGTAGTATAAGAAGTAAGTACAGGATGCATTTCCATTTTACCTAATACAGAAGCCTTTTGTATTTTATGTACTTTCTATAAATAAAATACATACCACAATCGATGTATAGTTTCATCCCCAGGATCACCAGTCCAAAGGTTCTGAGTCACTGAGTCACTGAATGCATGATAACAGCCTGTAACAAAAAACATATACAATCATGTTGTTTTTCAGTATCTACAGTATAATACCTTTTTGTTTGTTTTTTGTTACACATTGTTGGGTGGTGTTACTGTATCATATGAAACAAAAACCAGTTTGGATAATCTTGTTTCAGACTGAGCCCTCTTAGGTTGGACAGGTTTTTAGATAGAAAAATTCCATCGCAAATTTGCTTTCTTTTTGTTTCTTTTTTGAATTCTTGACAGAAATTCAAGGCTGACCCTCGGATTTCTACCGCGGATTTGCAGTTTCACCTGCTGCGGATCCTCACGCAGATTAAACCCATTTAATGGCACTAATTCCCATATGGCTACCAGACGCAGTTTTCACACAGAATCCACGTTAAGACGTTAACTGTCACTACTTTTTTTTCCGCTATGTATTTTCTAATTTTGAAAAACAATTTGACAACAATGGAAGAAATAGTTTATGCAGATTCCGACTCAGACTTTGGAACAGAATCTGCATCCAAATCCACATGCTTATTCCGTTGTGTGCACATACGCTTACTAGAAACCAACAAGGGGACTGCTGAGAGTGAATCAGCAGATGGCAGGGGGGATGGTATTGTAGACTGACAGGGTGCCTCTCAAGACAACCATTATTTTCATGCAGTATCTATGGTCCAAGAGAAGTGCAGAACTACATGGACATTAACTAACATGAGAGGGCTCCATGCGCACGAACTAAAGGCTTTCATTTTTTTTATCATACACATGCAATATTCGTCTGTTGTACATTCTCTCTTCCGCTCCTTTCAGTTCATCTTTTCTTTCCACACACATAATTTGCCTATTATGTTGTTTTCAGTGTATGTCTACAGTATATATCTTTCATATCTTTATTTATTTTTTACACAATTTTATTTTTTTTTGCTTCATTTATGTATCAATGTAACTTTAGTGGTTATTCATTTTAACCCATTAGTGACCACCCATTAGTGTTTTTACGGCGGCCAATAACGGGCTTTATTCTGATGCAATTGCCTTTTTACGACACTGCATCATAATAAATAAACAGAGCAGGGAGACAATAAATCTCCGAAGACGACACAGAAGTATTGCACTGTATTATAAAAGCGATTGGATGATCGCATAGTGAAGTTCCCTAGTGGGACTATTAAAAAAAAAAGTTTAATATTGTTAATAAAAAATGTAAACGTGAAAAAAAATTTAAAAACCCACTTTTTCCCCTTACAAAATGCTTTATTATTAACAAACAAAAAAAAAGTTACACATATTTTGTATCGCCACGTCCATAACAACCCCAACTATAAGATTATAACATTATTTAAACCGCTCGGCGAATGCCGTCAAAAATAAAATAAGTAAAAAAATGTGATAAAAAGTGATCAAAAAGTCGCATGTACTCCAAAATGGTACCAATAATAACTACAAGTCTTCCTGCATAAAAAAAAAAAGCCCTCAAACAGCTGAATTGGCAGAAAAATAAAAAAGTTATGGCTCTTCAAATATGGAGACACAAAAACAAATCATTTAGAAAAAAAAGTGTTTTTACTGTGTAAAAGCAGCAAAACATAAATCTATATAAATGTTGGTATCATTGCAATCATAACAACCCGCTGAATAAAGTTATTGTGTTATTTATACCACACGGTAAACTGCGTAAATTTAGGATGCAGAAAAAGTCTGGCGAAATTGCTGGGGTTTTTTCTTTCCCCCCCCTGAAAAATAGTTAATAAAAATTAATCAATAAATTCTATATACCCCAAAATGTTGCTCTTAAAAAATACAACTTGTCCCACAAAAAAACAAGACCTGATACAGCTATGTCGACGCAAAAATAAAAAAGTTATAGCTCTTGAATGAGACGATGGAAAAACATAAAAATAGTTTGGTCATTAAGGCCTAAAATAGGCTGGTATTAAGGGGTTAAATCAACCATACAGATGTAGCAAAGTTTAACTTGACTCTGATCATTTGCTGCAGCATGATATCACACCACAAAAGCTATTGAAAAAGTCAAGTTAAAGTTTCTTGTCACTTTGAATTTAACGTTAGAGTATTTAAGAGCCAAGATATAGATAATGGAAAATCATGGCCTGAATGAAAGTCTACATTCTCCTTCGCCGCCTTGTGCAGAAAAAGAAGTGGAAGAATGTGTATTAAAATAAAATTTGATACTTATAGCAGGGGCGTAGCTAGGGGGGGGCAGGCGGGGCACGTGCCCCGGGCGCAACCCGGAGGATAGGGAAGGGGGGCGCCGAAGAGCAGCTGATCGCTGCTGACAGGCGTCCCGTATGTCGGACACCTGCAGCAGCTTAGGAAGAGCCAGGACATTACGGCGTTCTGACTGGGGTCTGTGACGGCCAGGGAGTGGACCAGTCCAGTCACCTGACCACACGTCGGTGACATGAGGTCAGATGACTCAGGTCAGGGGACAGGTCCACTCCCGTGCTGCAGCCTTCCAGCATCTGCCTCTACTCTGTGCTCTGCACACATGCCGAGAAGCAGAGAGGAAGCTCCGCCCACACACAGCCCGTCCTGACCTGTCAGCAAGGAGACATGGTGAGTGTGTGTGTAGTGTGTAATGTGTAATGTGTGTCTCTGTGTTTGTATGTGTATATGTTACAGTGTGTGTGTGTGTGTGTGTGTGTGTCTGTCTGTCTGTCTGTCTGTCTGTCTGTGTGTCTGTGTGTCTGTGTGTCTGTCTCTGTCTCTCTGTGTCTCTGCATGTGTTTGTCTCTTACATCTACTACATTATCTGTACTCAGAGAGTTATCACTGTGTTATCTGTTGTGTTACATAGGACTGCAGGGAACCATCTACTACATTATCTGTACTGTGTGCTAAATTACAATCTCAGCTCTGCTACACAGTACAGATAATGTAGTAGATGTTACCTGCAGTCCTGTGTAACACCACAGATAACACAGTGATAACTCTCTGAGTACAGATAATGTAGTAGTGTTACCTGCAGTCCTATGTAACACCACAGATAACACAGTGATAACGCTCTGATTACAGATAATGTAGTAGTGTTGCCTGCAGTCCTATGTAACACCACAGATAACACGGTGATAACTCTCTAAATACAGATAGTAGATGTTACCTGCAGTCCTATGTAACACCACAGATAACACAGTGATATCTCTCTGAGTACAGATAATGTAGTAGTGTTACCTGCAGTCCTATGTAACACCACATATAACACAGTGATAACTCTCTAAATACAGATAGTAGTGTTACCTGCAGTCCTATGTAACACCACAGATAGCACAGTGATAACTCTGATTACAGATAATGTAGTAGCTGTTGCCTGCAGTCCTATGTAACAACACAGATAACACATTGTGCTAAATTACAATCTCAGCTCTGCTACAATGTGTTATCTGTGGTGTTACATAGGACTGCATGCAACAGCTACTACATTATCTGTACTCAGAGAGTTATCACTGTGTTATCTGTGGTGTTACATAGCACTGCAGGTAACACTACTATCTGTATTTAGAGAGTTATCTCTGTGTTATCTGTGGTGTTACATAGGACTGCAGGTAACATCTGCTACATTATCTGTACTCAGAGAGTTATCACTGTGTTATCTGTGGTGTTACATAGGACTGCAGGTAACATCTGCTACATTATCTGTAATCAGAGAGTTATCACTGTGTTATCTGTGGTGTTACCTAGGACTGCAGGTAACATCTGCTACATTATCTGTATTCAGAGAGTTATTACTGTGTTATCTGTGGTGTTACATAGGACTGCAGGTAACATCTGCTACATTATCTGTAATCAGAGAGTTATCACTGTGTTATCTGTGGTGTTACCTAGGACTGCAGGTAACATCTGCTACATTATCTGTACTCAGAGAGTTATCACTGTGTTATCTGTGGTGTTACATAGGACTGCAGGTAACATCTACTACATTATCTGTGCTGTGTACATATGTGCCTGTGTGGGTATATGTGGGTCTGTTTGTAAATGTGTCTTTGTGCTTGTATATTTGTGCCTTTTATGTATTTGTATATGTTCCTGTCTGTGTATTTATCTGCCGGTGTGTGTGCGTATATGTGTTTGTACGTCTATATATTTACCTGTATGTATATATTCCAGAATGTGTGTATGTATATTTGCCTGTATGTCTAAATATCTATCTTTATGTATGTACAGTATATATGTTCCAGCGTGTCCATATATGTGGTTCATTTTTGGTTTGTGTAGGGGGCGACAATAGAGAGTCCTGCACAGGGCGCCATCCAACCTAAGGCCGGCCCTGGCTGTCACCAACCCTCGTCAGAAGAAACTCAGCCGCTGCCTGCGCTGCATGACCTCCTCGGCTCCTCCGGTAAGTCACACCAGGCAGAGCGGAGAGTGGTAGCGGTAGGCTACTGCTCACCGGTCTGTTCACAGTGTGGAGCTAAGTACAAGGGGGGGAATGTGGCACTATTTACAAGGGGGGGAGTGTGGCGCTATTTACAAAGGGGCAGCGGTATGTGTGTGGCCCTATTTGCAAGGGGGGCTGTGTGCCACTATTTACAAGGGGGGCTGTGTGTGGCACTATCTACTGGGGGCTGTGTGTGGCACTATCTACAGGGGACTGTGTGTGGCACTATCTACAAGAGAGGGGCTGTGTGGCGCTATCTACAGGGGGCTGTGTGTGGCCTCTTTAATATATTTTCTTTTAATTTATTTTTATGTTAATTACATTATATAACTATATTGCTTGTAAAGTGTAAAAATGCTTTTATACTCGAGTTACATTAAAAAAAATTGTGAACAAAAAATTACATCTCATTGATTGGTAGGGAAAGAAAACATGGCGAGGGGGAAGGAGATGTCGGGAAATAAGTTGGGGGGGGCGCCAATCTGAATATTTGCCCCGGGTGCTGGAGAACCTAGCTACGCCTCTGCTTATAGTAAAATGTGCATACTAGCCAGTATTGTATGTGATTATATTGTGAACAAGTACAAATTACCCACTCAATAGTCTGTACCAGTGCTTAAGACAAAGTCATTCAATTTTTACCATAAATGTGAATAGTTGTGTGGAATGTGCATAAAGTTATAGTAACGTAGCACATTATATAATGAGAAAAGCCTGCACAGCCTTTCTCAGTATCACATGGGCATAGTCAGCTTGTGGTTGCCGTCTTTAATGCTTAGACAATAGTCAATGGGACATAGTTCCTGTAGCGTGCACCTGCTAGAAATTATAAAATTGAATTGCTATGTTCATACTCCACTGCAAATTGTAGTTATTTACTTCCAGAAAATACAACTTAAGAATGATCAGTTGTTCCTCAAGACATGCAGTGCAAATCAAATAACCAATCATAAGAAGTCTGGATATTCAGCCATGGAACTTAGTCACAACAGGCACAAGCCTGGCAGGGTCTAACCACAGACTTGGGACTTTGTGGAGGACAACTAAAGTAATTTGTGAACATATGCAGAAATAATTGCTGGGCAAATCTTTGTATTTTATATCCTTGCTATATAGTGTAATATCAGGATAGGGAGACAGACAGGTGAGCCCTAATCTACCCGCCACTCAGTCCCTGCCTACTTGCACAGCCTGTCCTAGGCGATGGCGTACAACTGGGCGACGGTCTCTACGCTTAATATGTGCACGACAGACAAACAAGACAAGGGAACACAAAAGCAAAGGAATGTGGGGCAGTTGCCCACGGCAACACCGTCAGCAACAGAGTAGTGGACGAGCCGAGTCAGAACCAGGAGTGTACGTGGTAACAAATTCAGAGCATGAGAATAGTCAGTCAAGCCAGGGTCAATATGAAGCAGAGGTCAATGGTAACAGCAGGAACAGCAGAGCCAGGAAAGCAAGAGAATCACAGGCAAAGGACAAGCAGCAAATTAAGGTATAAGTAGACCAAGGGTGGGAGCTAGAACCGTCTGGCCAGGCTGCGATAGGCTCTCCCACTCCTCAGCCTACCAGCCTGAATGGCAGCAGATCGAGTCACTCTAGCATACCTAGGAACAGATGCAGGCTGATTAACCGCGGGCGTCGACACAGAAGCTGTGTCAGGGAAATCCTTCACATATAGCCTGAAACTGCCAGGGTGTGTTGGGAATTTTCCATCAACTGGAGAGCCACTGGTTGGAGTCACTATGTCATACAAATGTCTAAAACATTTCATGCTTCATAATTTAAAGTGGAATCTAGACATTATTGACCAAAAAATGTGTCCTCTTATTGTTTTAATTTGCAGAGGAACATAAAATAGAATTTGCTAGTAAAAAGAGAAAGCTTTTATGTGAGCTGCATTTTTAGATTTTGGTTATTTAAATGATAAATTAATACATAAATCAGGACATCAAATAAATGCACAAAGGGAAGTCCTCGCTGAGAGTTGTACTCTCTGTAGAAGTCAATAATTTTTTGAAATCAGCAAAGTTAGCACTTTTGAAAACGTTGTCTCCTTGGATACAATTCAAATCCTTGGATGAATTTCATTCTATTCTCCTGGACTTTCTTGTCCCATTTTTTGTTCCTTGTATCTAGTCTCGTGCTCATGTTGTCTTGTCTTAGTCTTCTACTTTTATAGCCTACTTGGGTAAGAACATTTTTACAGGCCCTGAGAAGACTTCTATTTTGTATATCCGAGCTGTGAATGTTTCACAGTTTGTGTTTCTTCTTTGCGATAAAATGTATTTTACACTCTTTTCGTATTGTAGAAGTTCACCCTTTGGGTTGTTTGTAAATCTTGCAGCCTTGGGTAAAGCAAAGTTATACGAAGCAACTGTATTCCCCAGGGAAATTGATCAGGCATGAGTGCTCCTGTATGCGGAGATTCTCTCTTTCCTCATCTGTTACGGCGGCACTCTTTCCCATCTCCAAAAGTTGTGATGTGTGCGCACATATCTGTTGATGTATATATACCTAAGTTTGCCTCATAGATATATGCCCACCAGAAACAAAGCTGTGCAAAAAAGTCCTATATGTGTGCATGCCTTGACCAGGCTCTGGCTAAATGGAATGTGTAGCTCTTTAATATAGTCAAAATGGGATGTGAGGCGCTCTTAAAATTTTGAGGTTGGGTTGACCACTACTGGTCTAAAGTGTAGTATATGGTGTAATAGTCAGACTATATTGTAGACAAATTATGTTTTTTTGCTTTTTTTTCTTCATTCAGGTAAAAGAGCTCTTTTATTTAGTTGGCTTAGAACTGGCCCTTATATTTACATCTTCCTTAAACATATATTGAGCAAAAATGCACTTAATTTGTTGTTGTTCCAAATTAATTTCTTGTAGTACATATTCTTAGGTATTGGACATTAAACTCAAGGAATTTAATGTTAACAAAAATATATATGTTCTCCTACATAACCTTGTAAAATAAATACATAGGGTACTTAAAATCAATGTCAGTGATCGAGTGGTTATTAAACCAGGTATTGGTACTTTTGGCAGTGTGGGCAGGTGCCAAGTCCCGCTGGAAAATGAAATCAGCATCTCCATAAAGCTGGTCAGCAGAGGGAAGCATGAAGTGCTCGAAAATTTCCTGCTAGACGGCTGCGTTGACTTGATATATCACAGTGGACCAACACCAGCAGATGACATGGCTCCCCAAACCATCACTGACTGTGGAAACTTCACACTGGACCGCAAATAACTTGGATTGACGCATCTCCACTCTTCCTCCAGACTCTGGGACCTTGATCTCCAAATGAAATGCAAAATTTACTTCCATCTGAAAACAGGACTTTGGACCACTGGGCAACAGACCAGTCCTTTTAAAGGCTTAGGAAACATTTGCAGGTGTATTGTGTATTATTTAGCTGATTAGAGTGTGACACCACGAGTCTACAATCTTGAACTTTTACCGAATGTTAAAATTTTCTGAGAGACTAAATTTTAGGTTTTCATGAACTGTTAGCCATAATCCTCAACATTAAAAGAAAAAATGCTGGAAAAAAAATCACTCTTTGTGTAATAAATCTATATAATATACGAGTTTCACTTTTTCAATTGAATTACTGAAATAAATTAGCTTTTTGATGATATTCAAATTCATTGAGAAGGACTAGTGTGTGTCTGTGTGTGTATATATATATATATATATATATATATATATATATATATATATATATATATGGCGCACACTGCAAACACTAATGTCACCTAAACCGGCTAAATATAAATATGCATATATATACACATGCTAAATCTACTTACAATAGGGAGGTTCTTAGTGCACGGTTTTGATCAAAAAGTGTTTGCCCACCTGACACAACAAGGTGTCCTCCATAGGTGGGGACCTACTCTGCACATACACTCTGCACATCACTGGGACTAGCCCTACATATACCTGGGGATGGTAGGAACCAGCATTAAACAAATTAAAATCACCCAGGGCAGAATGGGAGGAGTACAAGATCAATAATGGAGGCAGTCACTAACCCCACATATATGGATCACACAAACAACTCAAAAGTCTTAACAGCACATTCCAACAAACATATTTAGCGGTTTAGGTGACAATAGTGTTCGCAGTGTGCTGTCGCCATTTTTTTGTGTGCTGTATATTTGCTGTCACAGGCGTTCTTGCACCTGTATACACGTTTTGTTTCATTTTGTTGGAATGGGCTGTTAAAATTTGTGGTGCTTGTGTGATCCAAATATATATATATATATATATATATATATATAGAAGAAGAAACTTTGCAGCACTCCAACATGAAAAAGGTGGTGGTTTATTCAATCCAAAACAACAGCTGGTGAATAAACCACCACCTTTTTCATGTTGGAGTGCTGCAAAGTTTCTTCTTCTATATATTATAATACGTCCGAGGATCGGGACGTTTTGCTGGGCACCTGGTCGATTATTCTTGTGTGAGTGCTGCTGCCTTCTTGTTTGCTATATATATATATATATATATATATATATATATATATGTATATATGTATATGTGTGTGTGTGTATATATACATGTATATATATATACACTACCGTTCAAAAGTTTGGGGTCACCCAGACAATTTTGTGTTTTCCATGAAAACTCACACTTATATTTATCAAATGAGTTGCAAAATGACTAGAAAATATAGTCAAGACATTGACAAGGTTAGAAATAATGATTTTTATTTCAAATAATAATTTTCTCCTTCATACTTTGCTTTCGTCAAGGAATGCTCCATTTGCAGCAATTACAGCATTGCAGACCTTTGGCATACTAGCTGTTAATTTGCTGAGGTAATTGGGAGAAATTTCACCCCATGCTTTCAGAAGCCCCTCCCACAAGTTGGATTGGCTTGATGGGCACTTCTTGCGTACCATACGGTCAAGCTGCTCCCACAACAGCTCTATGGGGTTGAGATCTGGTGACTGCGCTGGCCACTCCATTACAGATAGAATACCAGCTGCCTGCTTCTTCCCTAAATAGTCCTTGCATAATTTGGAGGTGTGCTTTGGGTCATTGTCCTGTTGTAGGATGAAATTGGCTCCAATCAAGCGCTGTCCACAGGGTATGGCATGGCGTTGAAAAATGGAGTGATAGCCTTCCTTATTCAAAATCCCTTTTACCTTGTACAAATCTCCCACTTTACCAGCACGAAAGCAACCCCAGACCATCACATTACCTCCACCATGCTTGACAGATGGTGTCAGGCACTCTTCCAGCATCTTTTCAGTTGTTCTGCGTCTCACAAATGTTCTTCTGTGTGATCCAAACACCTCAAACTTCGATTCGTCTGTCCATAACACTTTTTTCCAATCTTCCTCTGTCCAATGTCTGTATGCTTTTGCCCATATTAATCTTTTCCTTTTATTAGCCAGTCTCAGATATGGCTTTTTTTTTGCCACGCTGCCCTGAAGGCCAGCATCCTGGAGTCGCCTCTTCACTGTAGACGTTGATACTGGCGTTTTGCGGGTACTATTTAATGAAGCTGCCAGTTGAGAACTTGTGAGGCGTCTTTTTCTCAAACTAGAGACTCTAATGTACATGTCTTGTTGCTCAGTTGTGCAGCGGGGCCTCCCACTGCTCTTTCTACTGTGGTTAGAGCCTGTTTGTGCTGTCCTCTGAAGGGAGTAGTACACACTGTTGTAGGAAATCTTCAGTTTCTTGGCAATTTCTCGCATGGAATAGCCTTCATTTCTAAGAACAAGAATAGACTGTCGAGTTTCACATGAAAGCTCTCTTTTTCTAGCCATTTTGAGAGTTTAATCAAACCCACAGATGTAATGCTCCAGATTCTTAACTAGCTCAAAGGAAGGTCAGTTTTATAGCTCCTCTAAACAGCAAAACTGTTTACAGCGGTGCTAACCTAATTGCACAAGGGTTTTCAAGTGTTTTCTAATCATCCATTAGCCTTCTAACACAGTTAGCAAACACAATGTACCATTAGAACACCGGAGTGATGGTTGCTGGAAATGGGCCTCTATACACCTATGTAGATATTGCATTAAAAACCAGACGTTTGCAGCTAGAATAGTCATTTAGCACATTAACAATGTATAGAGTGTATTTCTGATTAATTTAATGTTATCTTCATTGAAAAAAACTGTGCTTTTCTTGCTAAAATAAGGACATTTCTAAGTGACCCTAAACTTTTGAACGGTAGTGTGTATATATATATATATATATATATATATATTTTTTTTTTTTATTTTTTTTTAATATAAATTCAACTCTAATGCATATGTATAAAAAAAACTACAATACAACTCATTTTGCTAAAAACAGAGTTTTGTACAGCTATGTCGAACAAAAATGTTAAAAGTTTTGACCGTCGGAATGCAAAAAGGAAAAAGAAAAATGTGTACGAGGGTGCTTCCGCAAAAGTGAACTTTTGCACAGCAACAGGGGAACAGTTGTGCACTATTATATATATATATATATATATATATATATATATATATATAACATATTATTTCAAACTTCTTTGAGATCCATTGTATCTTATTTAAAATGCAGATATCGGCTCACATAATCAGGCTTAAGTATGTACGTTATTGTGTAGAGGGTTAGAATAATTATGAACAGTAGAATGATATTACTCAAAGAAAACCTTGTTTTCTATTCATAACACCTGTGGATGGAAAAATTAGATTTCTGGCGAAACTCTAAGGCTGCATTCACACGAGCGTATCAGATTCACGCACTCGTGTGAATCTGGTCTGTTATGCATCAGTGTGCTTTGCGACGGTCATGCGTTATTCACGCACTCGAAAAGCACATCTTTTTTTATTTTATTATTATTTTCAATTGAAGTAATGCGCAGATCACGCACAGCACATGGATGTGCATTCGAGTGCTGTGCGTGATTTTTATGCATCCATTGACTTCAACGGACTCACGCTGCGTGAAAACTCCTACATGTGTCAATGGCCCCATTGAAATCAATGGGTCAGTGTGCTGTGCGTGATTTTCACGCACAGCACACGGACGAATTTTACGCTCGTCTGAATGAGCCCTAAGTCTGGATTGAAGAATTTTTTTTTTTTCTTGTGAATAGATTTAATCTTATACACGCACATGTTTTGTTAGGCCCCTTTCACAGTGCATTTTAGCTACAATTTTGACATATGCTTTGGTAAAGTTCCCGGAACATAAATCAAACGTACCCATAGGCTCCCATTATACCGATGGAGACCAAAAGAATGTTCTTTTGGCCTCTGTCAGGCAGTATTGAACGGGTGTACTATTTTTTTGCTGAATAAAATAGCGTAGTAGACTACGCTATTCTATTCAGAGGCATTCAGTAAAAAAAACGTATATGTTAAAAGTATACTTTTTTTTACCATGGGACATCCGTCACAGGCATCAGTTTAATAAATACATCAGTAGCTTTTCATTACTTTTATGTTTTATGAATATCAATATCGCCTACAGTTGTTGAATCTATTAATCGGATGCCTAACAGTGGCATCCTTCACTCACAGACTATAAAAGGGTAATGAAAATCTATTCTATATCTGTTGTGCTGTGAATTTTACCTGCATTTTTCTTGAAAATTCCGTAGCGTTATTTTTTGTCGTGTGAAATCTGCAGTGTATACTGCATGTGGGAACATACCCTTAGGCCTTATTCTCACGAACGTGTCAGTTTTGCGCACGTAAAAAATGCAAAATTTTTCTTGCGTTGCAGTTACGTGAATGGTGCGTGTCTGCGTTTTTTACGTGCGTATGTCATCCGTATGTCACGCGGTTTTTACGTCAGCAAAAAAAATTGAGGGAAGTCGTTTAATTTTTCTCTTCATCGTCATCCGTGTGCTTTCAGGTTTGATGACATATGCGCAAAAAAAATGCAGACGCGCACCGTACACGGATGCCACATGGAAATGTAATGCAGGAAAAAAATGCAGCATTTTTTACACGTGCAAAACGGACACGCTTGTGTGAATTAGGCCTTAGGCTGGGTTAGGCCTTATTGCCGTTTTGTCGCATTTTTTATGTACATCTTAATTGCTTTAAAAAACGCATGTACCTGTGATAGCCACATGGCCAAAAACCGCATTGCAATATCGTGGCAAATGGTGGTAAAAATGCATGTTTTAAAAAAAAAAAAAAAAACATTTTATACAGCCCTCTGAAAAATCAGCCGAACACTCACACAGTGCAGTTTTTGAATATGTTTTCTCTTGCCAATACCAAAACTAGATCTTGTGACTGGATAAACTAATGTGAATAAGGGTGCGTTCAGACGTGGCAGATGTGGTGCGAAAGTCCATTGCGGAAAGGCTGCAGTGGAATTTCGCAGCAGCCTTTTTTTTCCTTTGGTTTATATAGCTATTATAGGTAAGTTAGTGCAGGCCTTGCGGAAAACAACTGTGCTGAAAATAGCTTGTGGTGTGGAATTTACATTCTGCAGCAGGCCAAGTCTGTTGCAGAGAAGCAGCAGATTTCCACTGCAGGCTTTAGCCTTTGCAATGCAAAGGCTGAAATCTACGGCAAGTCCGCTGCAAAATCCACCACACCTGGACAATCCCTCTAAATTTCCACCATGTCTGAACGTGCCCTAATAAGTCTTTCCTTTATACGTCTTCTTCATTTATGATCCACTCCTGTGTTTGGCTACAGAACATGCATACAAATGCTGCATCAATACTGCACTGTAGGAATGAGGCCTTAACTATTATGGATATATCTGAACGAGAAAAAAGAACATAGGGCGCCATAGGATGATACATGGGGGGAGTGTTAGGGATATAAGCGCTCACCTTTTTAGGTTGTACAATCCTGTCGCCGACCAGTGGGTGAATTTCACTCCTACTCTAATATGCATACGATTTCCAGGCAAGGGAAAATAAAAAATTGAGATTTCAAAGAGGCGCTATTAACATTCAGAAATTGTGCTAAAAGAAAGTAATTCATTAAGGGCATGACCACACGTGGCGGATTTCCTCCGCAACTGTCCGCATCAATGCCGCACCTAATCCGCGTTGCGGATTACGGCTGCGGATCTGCACAAAATGTGCAGAAAATTGATGCGGACTAGCTGCTGCGGACTGCGGGAAAAGTGCTTCCCTTCTCCCTATCAGTGCAGGATAGAGAGAAGGGACAGCACTTTCCCTAGTGAAAGTGAACGAATTTCATACTTACCGGCCGTTGTCTTGGTGACGCGTCCCTCTTTCGGCATCCAGCCCGACCTCCCTGGATGACGCGCCAGTCCATGTGACCGCTGCAGCCTGTGCTTGGCCTGTGATTGGCTGCAGCCGTCACTTAGACTCAAACGTCATCCTGGGAGGCCGGACTGGAGACAGAAGCAGGGAGTTCTCGGTAAGTACGAACTTCATTTTTTTTTACAGATACATGTATATTGGGATCGGTAGTCACTGTCCCGGGTGCAGAAACAGTTACTGCCGATCGCTTAACTCTTTCAGCACCCTGGACAGTGACTATTTACTGACGTCTCCTAGCAACGCTCCCGTCATTACGGGAGCCCCATTGACTTCCTCAGTCTGGCTGTAGACCTAGAAATACATAGGTCCAGCCAGAATGAAGAAATGTCATGGCAAAAAAGCAAGACGCATCCGCAGCACACATGACATGTGCATGACAGCTGCGGACTTCATTGCGGAACTTTGAATCTCCATTGAAGTCAATGGAGAAATTCCGCCATGAGTCCGCCACTGCTCCGCAACAGACAGAGCATGCTGCGGACACCAAATTCCGCTCCGCAGCCTATGCTCCGCAGCGGAATTTTACGCCTCGTCTAAACGAACACTGCTAAATTAAAGTGTAAGTCAATGGACAAACGGCTCCGCTGCGGATTAACGCTGCGGAGTGTCCGCAGCGGAATTTAAGTGAAATTCCGCCACGTGTGGTCATGCCCTAATAGTTATCGTGGCTATGCGAAGGCCTGAGGTAGACGCCAGAATGGCGTTGAAATGCGTAGCCATGATAACTATTAATAAATTATCTTCTTACATCACAATTTCTGGATGTTAGCAGCGCCTCTTTGAAATCTCAATTTTATTATTTTATTTTATTTGTAATTCCTATTATGCATATCAACTAGTATTGAAGTAGGAAGAGGGGTTTTTTTTTTGTCATCCAAGCATATTTGTTTGTTTAACCCCTTAACCCCTTCCCTCTTTGGCCACTTTTGTCCTTCCTGATAGAGCCTCATTTTTCAAATCTGACATGTTTCACTTTATGTGGTAATAACTCCGGAATGCTTTCACCTATCCAAGCGATTCTGAGATTTTTTTCTCGTGACACATTGGACTTTAAGTTACTAGCAAAATTTGCTCGATATGTTCAGTATTTAATTGTGAAAAACACCAAAATTTTGCGGAAAATTGCAAAAATTAGCATTTTTTTCCTAATTAACATCATCCATATGTCTACTTTAGATTGGCATCGTTTTTTGAACATCCTTTTATTTTTCTAGGACGTTACAAGGCTTTGAACTTTGGCAGCAATTTCTCACATTTTCAAGAAAATGTCAAAAGGCATTTGTTCAGTTGTGAAGTGGCTTTGAGGGCCTTACATATTAGAAACCCCCAAAAAGTCATTTTAAAAACTACCCCTCAAAGTATTCAAAACAGCATTTAGAAAATGTCTTAACCCTTTAGACATTTCACAGGAATTAAAGCAAAGTAGAGGTGAAATTTACACATTTCATATTTTTTTGCAGAAATAAATTTTGAATACAATTTTTTTTTATAACACAGAAGGTTTTACCAGAGAAAAGCAACTCAATATTTATTTCCCAGATTCTGCAGTTTTTGTAAATATCCCACATGTGGCCGTAGCGTGCTACTGGAATGAAGCACCCACCTCAGAAGCAAAGGAGCACCTATAAGATTTTGGGGCCTTATTTTTATTAGAAAATATTTTAGCCACCATGTCAGGTTTGAAGGGCTCTTGCGGTGCCAAAACAGTGAAAATCCCCCAAAAGTGACCCCATTTGGGAAACTACACACCTCAAGGAAATTATCTAGGGGTATAGTGAGCATTTTGACCGCACAGGTTTTTTTTAGAGAAATTATTGGAAGTAGGCCGTGACAATTAAAATCTACATTTTTTCAAAGAAAATGTAGGTTTAGCGATTTATTTTCTCATTTCCACAAGGACTAAAGGAGATAAAGCACCACAAAATTTGTAAAGCAATTTCTCCCGAGTAAAACAATACCCCACATGTGGTACTAAACGGCTGTTTGGACACACGGCAGGGCATAGAATGAATGGAGCGCCATTTGGCTTTTGGAGTTCACATTTAGAAGGAATGGTTTGCGGAGGCCATGTGGCAATTACAAAGCCCCTGAGGGGACAAAACAGTGGAAACCCCCACAAGTGACCCCATTTTGGAGACTACATCAATTGAGGAAATTATCTAGGGGTATAATGAGCATTTTGACCCCACAGTTTTTTGCAGAAATTATTGGAAGTAGGCCCTGAAAATAAAAATTTTCAAAGAAAATGTAGGTTTAGCTAATTTTTTCTCATTTCCACAAGAACTGAAGTAGAAAAAGCACCACAAAAGCACCACAAAATTTGTAAAACTATTTCTCCCGAGTAAAACAATACCCCACATGTGGTAATAACCGGCTATTTGGACACACGGCAGGGCTTAGAAGGGAAAAATCGCTATTTGGCTTTTGGAAATCACATTTAGCAGGAATGGTTTGTAGAGGCCGTGTCATATTTGCAAAGCCCCTGATGGGACAAAACAATGAAAGCGCCCAAAAAGTGACTCCATTTAGGAAACTACTACACCTCTTGAGGAATTCATCTAGGGGTGTAGTAAGTATTTTGACCCCACAGATGTTTCATAGAATTTATTAGAATTGGGCAGTGAAAATAAAAACAATCCTTTTTCTTCAATAAGACATAGCTTTAGCGCAAAATTTTTCATTTTCTCAACAAATAAAGGAAAAAAAGAATCCAACATTTGTAAAGCAATTTCTCCCGAGTACAGCAATATCCCATATGTGGTCATAAACTGCTGTTTGGGCACACGGCAGGGTTCAGAAGGGAAGGAGCGCCATTTGGAGTGCAGATGTTGCTGGATTGGTTTCTGGGCGCCTGTGGGCCCAAAACAGTGGAAACACTCCAGAAGTGACCCAATTTTGGAAACTACACCCCTCAATTTATTTACTTAGGGGTGTAGAAAGCATTGTAACCCTGCAGGTGTTTTGTAGAAATTAGTGTGCACTCGATGTTGCAGAGTGAAAATTGGATTTTTTTTCCATAGATATGCCAATATGTGGTGCCCAGCTTGTGCCACCATAACAAGACAGCTCTCTAATTATTATGCGGTGTTTCCCGGTTTTAGAAACACCCTACAAGGGGCACTAATCTTTTGCCTGGACATTCGACCAGGCTCAGGAGTGAAAGCGTACCATGTAAAATTGAGGCCTAATTTGGCGAATTACAAAGTATTGGTTCACAACTGCAGGAGCTCAGATGTGAAATGATAAAAAAAAAACCCTGAGACGTGACCCCCATTTGGAAACTACACCCCTCAGGGCATTTTTACCTCACAGGTCTTTTCCATAAATGATTGCACTGCAGATGGTGCAAATGAAAAATTTATATTTTTCCCTAGAGATGCCATTTCAGTGACAAATATGTTATGCCCAGCTTATGCCTCTGCAGACACACACACACCAAAAATGGTTAAAGATGGTATGAAGATGCCATATATGTGGAAGGAAACTGCTGTTTGGGCACATTGTAGGGTTCAGAGCGGAGGGAGCGCCATTTGGCTTTTGGAGAGCGTATTTTGCTTGGTAGTAGATTTGTTTGATTATTGCTGGTATTTCCATTTATAATGTGGGGGTACATGTAAGCTGGGCAGAGTACATCAGGAGCATAGTCAGGTGGCATAATAATGGAGTAAAAAAACAATAAAAAGATCCATAGATGTGTGTTACGCTGTGAAGCAATCCTTTCTGCACAGGCCGGTGTCGCACTGATAAATGGTGTTCTTTCTTATCCCCCTTTTGGTCCAGAATCCGCACCTTTGCAGTTTGTGGAATTTTGCTGGGAAAGTGTTGTCCTGGTATAATACGGGCACCGTCGCTTCCAGCGGATATGTTTGGGCCCTCCCCTTCCTGGTTCCCTAATTTTAGGTCCTTGATAAATCGCCTCTTGAAACAGAAGAAATGTTCCCCTCGGGTCGGCACAACTGCATATTTTCTATTTCCTGACTTATTGGAGCCTTAACTAATTGTATTTTTCATAGACGTAGTGGTATGAGGGCTTTTTTTTGCGGGACGAGCTGTAGTTACTATTGGTACCATTTTGGGGTACATGCGACTTTTTGATCACCTTTTATCCTATTTTTTTGGAGGCCAGGTAGACAAAAAAACTCAATTCTGGCATAGTTTTTTTTAGGTTTTTTTATACAGCGTTCACCCAGTGTTATAAATTACTTGTTAACTTTATTCTGCGGGTCCGTACGATTCCGGCGATACTTAAGTTATAGCACTTTTTTATGTTTTACAACTTTTTGCACAATAAAATTACTTTTGTAAAAAGAATGTACAGTGAAGGAAATAAATATTTGATCCCTTGCTGATTTTGTAAGTTTGCCCACTGTCAAAGACATGAACAGTCTAGAATTTTTAGGCTAGGTTAATTTTACCAGTGAGAGATAGATTATATAAAAAAAAAAAAAACAGAAAATCACATAGTCAAAATTATATATATTTATTTGCATTGCGCACAGAGAAATAAGTATTTGATCCCCTACCAACCATTAAGAGTTCAGCCTCCTCCAGACCAGTTACACGCTCCAAATCAACTTGGTGCCTGCATTAAAGACAGCTGTCTTACATGGTCACCTGTATAAAAGACTCCTGTCCACAGACTCAATTAATCAGTCTGACTCTAACCTCTACAACATGGGCAAGAACAAAGAGCTTTCTAAGGATGTCTGGGACAAGATCATAGACCTGCACAAGGCTGGAATGGGCTACAAAACCATAAGTAAGATGCTGGGTGAGAAGGAGACAACTGTTGGTGCAATAGTAAGAAAATGGAAGACATACAAAATGACTGTCAATCGACATCGATCTGGGGCTCCATGCAAAATCTCACCTCGTGGGGTATCCTTGATCCTGAGGAAGGTGAGAGCTCAGCCAAAAACTACACAGGGGGAACTTGTTAATGATCTCAAGGCAGCTGGGACCACAGTCACCAAGAAAACCATCAAGGTCCCCCTGCTCAAGAAGGCACATGTACAGGCCCATCTGAAGTTTGCAAATGAACATCTGGATGATTCTGAGAGTGATTGGGAGAAGGTGCTGTGGTCAGATAAATCTAAAATTGAGCTCTTTGGCATTAACTCAAATCGCCGTGTTTGGAGGAAGAAAAATGCTGCCTATGACCCAAAGAACACCATCCCCACTGTCAAGCATGGAGGTGGAAACATTATGTTTTGGGGGTATTTCTCTGCTAATGGCACAGGACTACTTCACCGCATCAATGGGAGAATGGATGGAGCCATGTACCGTCAAATCCTGAGTGACAACCTCCTTCCCTCCACCAGGACATTAAAAATGACTCGTTGCTGGGTCTTCCAGCACGACAATGACCCGAAACATACAGCCAAGGCAACAAAGGAGTGGGTCAAAAAGAAGCACATTAAGATCATGGAGTGGCCTAGCCAGTCTCCAGACCTTAATCCCATCGAAAACTTATGGAGGGAGCTGAAGATCCGAGTTGCCAAGCGACAGCCTCGAAATCTTAATGATTTACAGCTGATCTGCAAAGAGGAGTGGGCCAAAATTCCATCTAACATGTGTGCAAACCTCATCATCAACTACAAAAAACGTCTGACTACTGTGCTTGCCAACAAGGGTTTTGCCACCAAGTATTAAGTCTTGTTTGCCAAAGGGATCAAATACTTATTTCTCTGTGCACATTGCAAATAAATATATATAATTTTGACTATGTGATTTTCTGTTTGTTTTTTTTATATAATCTATCTCTCACTGGTAAAATTAACCTAGCCTAAAAATTCTAGACTGTTCATGTCTTTGACAGTGGGCAAACTTACAAATTCAGCAAGGGATCAAATACTTATTTTCTTCACTGTATATTTTATGTATTTTTTCTGTCGCCAAGTTGTGAGAACCATAACTTTTTAACTTTTTGTCGATGAAGCTGTATGAGGGCTTTTTTTTTTGCGAGACGAGCTTCAGTTTTATAGGTACCATTTTTGGATACTTGCGACTTTTTGATCACTTTTTATGCCAATATTTGTAGGTCAAAGTGACCAAAAAAACAGAAACTCTGGTAAAGTTTTTTAAGTTTTTTTTTACGCTGTTCACCGTGTGCAATAAAGAATATAACATTTTGATACCTCAGGTCGTTACGGCCACGGCGATACCAAATACGTATGGTTTATCATTATTTTTCAATAATAAAGGACTTGAGAAGAGAAAAAGGGCGATTGTGTTTTATTTTATTACTTGAAACTTTTATTGTTTTCAAACTTTTATTTTTTTATACTTTTTTTTACACTTTTTCTCAAGTCCTACTAGGGGACTTGACGGTCCAACTGTCAGATTTATTTTTTTCTAATACATTGCACTACCTACGTAGTGCAATGTATTAGATCTTTCTGTTATTCTCTGACAGCAAGCCAATTAGGCTTCGCCTCCCGGCGGGGCCTGATCGGCTTCCGTAATGGCAGAGCAGGAGGCCATTGTGTCTCCTATTGCCATAGCAGCAGTCGCCAGTCCTGATTGCCTGTCAGGGCTGGCGATCTGCTAGCAACTGCTAAGATGCAGCAATCGCTTTCGATTGCTGCATCGAAGGGTGTTAATGGCAGGAATCGTAGCTAGCTCCAGTTCCTGCCATTACAGGTGGATGTCAGCTGTAACATACAGCTGACTTCCACCGCTGATTACGCCGGATCAGCTCCTGAGCCGGAGCCATCTTGCCGGCGGCTACGGAAGCCGATCAGGCTCCGCCGCCGGGCGGATATTAACCGGCTTCCGTGCTAGGCAGACTTGGAGGCCAGTATTAGGCCTCCGGTTGCCATTGCAGCCACCGGAACCCCGGCAATTTCATTGCTGGGGTTCCGATGAGCTGCAAACAGCTTAAATGTAGCAATCACGTTGTAGCAATCACTTTCGGTCCCCGCCATTACAGCCAAATGTCAGCTGTCAGATACAGCTTACATCCGGGGATGATGGCACCGACTCAGCGTCTGAGCCGGTGCCAAACATTTGGCCCAAGTATACAACATTTTGCGGGAAGCACTGGCTTTCCATGACGTATACTTACGACAAATGTCAGGAAGGGGTTAAGCACACGGCCAACTTTGGCCTTGAGGACAGAATTTTTTTTTTTATATTTCCCTCTGTGCATCCTTATAACTTTTTATTTTTTGTAAGACATTGTTTTTTGCGCATTCTATTTCATGTAGGTGAGATTTTTTCATACAAATACATTATCGTTTAATTCATATACATTTTATTTTGGCAAAAATGCATTAAAATAGCAGTTCCGCTGCTTGAAATAATATTCTGTATTTGCTTAATATTTTGTATTTTGAAAGGCATCCTATAATTATAAATAACTTCAATAAAGCCTACAACAAAAGTATTACTGCTTTAAGAGATAAAAACAAACTAAAAAATGTAACTATCAATGTAAAAGATATACAAGAGACATGAATAAACAGATTTTATCACTGAAACAAGAGAAAATAATGTTCCCAAAAAAGAAAGACTCTAATTGTTTATTTAAGGGTATGGCAATAACGATACCTAGATCAGATTGTGATTGTACACAGGTGTTTGTTCGGGCATTCCTCAGTATGCCCTAACAGTTAATGTGGTCAGACAGCCTTGGGGTCTTTTAATGGACCCTGGGCTGTCTGGCCATAGAAGATATGGGCCTCGATTGCATCACAGGGATTTTCCCCTTCTCCTATTCACTTTGAATGCTGCAATCAGCTTTGATCATGGCATTAAAGAGGTTAACAGCGAGAGAAGAGGTTTCTCTTCTCTCCGCCATTAGAGCGGGGCTGTGGCTGTGTATTTTAGCCGTTCCTGATTGCTGGGACACACTGGCTGTCACACAGGACAAGAATGCTCGTCCTAATGCGGCAAACACCGGCTGCTCAGGACGAGTATTCTTGTCCTGTGTCGGCAACCAGTTAAAGGAGTTGGTTAAGACCACACAGTTGTTATTAAGGCCCTGTGTCACGAAGGGTGCGTAGACCCATTGGGCCGTACTGCCTTAGCGGTATGGCAGCTGGCCAACAGGACACAGGTCAAAGTCTATAGTTCATATAGTTGTACCTGTGGTAGCTTCAGACAGTAGCATGACAGGTTCGGATGGGACTAGGCAGCAGGCAGGCACCAGGAGGACAGACGTGGTACTCAGCACAGCACGATTCCAACTGAATACGGCACTTGGACCAGCATAACACGGGATACAGGTAGCAGAAATGGGGAACACTGGGAACTGGAGACAATTAGGGGACCATTTGCAGAGACAAACTTAGGTAATGACAACAACGCTCAGGCAATGCAGGGAGGGACAGAGCCCTTCTTATAGTCCAGGGTGATCTGGGAGGAATCAGCTCAATCTCACACTTGTGCGCTCTGACTCCTTAAGGCTTGACTGAGCTCGCGAGCACACCCTAGTGGTCACTGCAGAACAGAACTACCGCATGTGCAGACATATCTGGAGAGAAGAGCGTAGACAGGATGGGAGGAGTTTGTGGTCAGCGATCACGGACGTTACACCCTGATACATAAAAATATAGAATTGAAGGAAGAGTGTATTTTATATTTCCCATGACTATATATGTGAACAGATTGCAATTCTGTTTGTCATTCTCTAAACATTTGAAATACAAAGGACTATATGATAAACATATACATTTTCAGTGGCCTTGTACATTGTTCCTATTCTGTTCTTCATGAAAACACTGGAATCTGTCGCAGAACACTATGAACTGAAAAATACCTTGCAGTTTTTATATAATGAACCAGAAAATGACACTAAATAAAATGAATAAAAGACAATATATGCTTTTTGGATATGCAACATTTCCTTGTAGGATTATAAGCATTGACTTGCAGAAATAGTGACACAAACAGGTAATCTCAGTGTAGCTATTTTAAATTAGGAAAAAATTAGAAGCTCATTAAAATAGATGATGCCTAGTATAACTGTAATTGAAATCTATATTAGTGACCAATTTATTGTTACACTGCCATTTTATTATGCCTCAGGGCTCTCACAATTGAGTCACCATTCCAGAATAGCTTGATGTTCACTAATCACACATAGACGACATAGGAAAATGAGGCCAGAGAACTGCAACATTAATCCACTTAAATGCAGCCTAACCTGTAATTAATGAACTACCAAGACAATGAGACTAATAGAATTATAATATGCAAAAAGAAAGATCACTTGCATTCAGTGGTTATAAAATACATGACTTATTA
This sequence comes from Rhinoderma darwinii, assembly GCF_050947455.1. Taxonomy (NCBI): domain Eukaryota; kingdom Metazoa; phylum Chordata; class Amphibia; order Anura; family Rhinodermatidae; genus Rhinoderma; species Rhinoderma darwinii. The sequence continues at coordinate 80,475,099 of NC_134687.1, forward strand.
GAGAACATAATGGGCTATCATGCTTAACGCGCATGTTACCCACTGGGTGTTTTGCCTTAGGGAAATGTTAAACATGCACTAACCAAACACAAATTTAAAACATGTCAAAATAAAACAGTAAGGTTAGTGATATAACGCAAGAATACCATATATTAATAGCAAACTTAAATTTAATTTTAAGTAAGTTTAAAGGGGTATTCCAATCTCGGACATTTATGGCATATTTAGAGGACTTGCCATAAATGTCTGATAGATGCAGGTCTATCCTCTGGGACTCAAATCTATATCTAGAACGGGGCCTCCTAACCCCCATCCTGCCTTCTGCAGATGTCGCTGGGCTCCAGCCACTGACTTACAAGTAGGTTGGGAGCAGGGCCGGCCTTAGGGGTGTGCGACCTGTGCCATTGCACAGGGTACATCACTCCAACAGGTGGAAGGGGGAGTTCCGCTGGCTTTCTTCCCCTGCTTGTTTCAGAAGCGCCAGGGCCTGGTGACTCAGCAGCCGCCTTTCCGCCCGGGCGCTTCTTCACTCAGTGGCGTCACAGCATAGCGGCTACTAGCGGCGACACTGGGCACTAGGGTGCCTGCTACAGCAGTAGCGACGCCACTATAGCAGAGCAGGGAGGTATCTTTCTGCTCTGCTATTTACTAGCGCTACTGTAGCTCCCTGAAGGTGTGCTGTCCACGTGTGTTTGGGGATTCCGCTTCTGGCTGGAGCGCTTGATGTCTCTGTGCATATATGGACAGTGATATCAGGGGCAACTCCTGAAGCAGAAACCCCATCCACAGCGTTGCCGACTTTGTGACCGGGGATTCCACTCCAGGAGAATCCCTTGATGTCACTGTCCATAAATGGACACAGACGACAGGGCTTCTCCTGGAGTGGAATCCCCGATGCTGTGACCGGGGATTCCACTCCAGGAAAATCCCTTGATGTTACTGTCCATAAATGGACACAGATGACAGGGGCTTCTCCTGGAGTGGAATCCCCGATCCTGTGACCGGGGATTCCACTCCAGGAGAAGCCAGTGATGTCACTGTCCATAAGCCATAAATTAACAGAGGCAACGCTGTGGACGGGGATTCCGCTTTAGGAGTTGCCCCTGATGTCACAGTCCATATATGGACAGAGACATCAAGCGGAGTGCTCCAGGAGCGGAATCCACAGGCACAGGGGGATTCCGCTCCTCCAGGGAGCTACAGTGGCACCAACTACGGGAAGGTGGGGTGCAATCTACAAGGTGGCTATGGGCTGTGTGACACTACCTATAAGGGTGCTGTGTGGCACTACCTACAGGGTGCTGTGTGGCACTACCTACAAGGGTCTGAATGGCACTACCTACAAGGGGGCTGTGTGGCACTACCTACAAGGGGGCTGTACAGCACTACCTACAGGGTTCTGTGTGGCACTACCTACAAGGGCTATGTGGCACTATCTACAGGGGGCTGTGTGGCACTACATACAAGGGGCTTTGTGGCACTATCTACAGGGCGGAATCTGTGAGTGGCGGGTTGCTGGTCATTTTACTGTGAGTGGCGGGCTGATGGTCATTTTACTGTGGGTGGCGGGCTGATGGTCATTTTACTGTGAGTGGCGGGCTGATGGTCATTTTACTGTGAGTGGCGGGTGGATGGTTATTTTACTGTGAGTGCTGGGCTGATGGTCATTTTACTGTGTGTGCTGGACTGATGGTCATTTTATTGTGAGTGGGGGGCTGATGGTTATTTTACTGTGAATTTGGGGCTGATGGTTATTTTACTGTGAGTGAGGTGCTTATAGTCTTCAAGGGTTTCCACCTCTGAGCTCCAATTAAAATTAATAGGAGGCAGAAAATACCTGTGGCGCTCGGTCGGAGTGCTTTTTTGCCTGCGTCTTTTGCATTAGCTTCAACGGCTTAAAAAAACGCAACAAAAATAAAAAAAAGGGTCAAACAACGCTGTCAATTCAAAATCTGCTTCAAAATTCCTGAATGAATTTTGAGGCAGATTTTTTTTGCCTTACAAAAAATGCTGTGTGAACGAGTGTAGTGCTTCTTTTAAACGTTTTCTGTCTTTCTCGAAAAACATTTTTGGTAGGGGTGCCCTAAAGAAATTTTATTTTTCCAGTGGTGCCTCGAGTCCGAAAAGTTTGGGAAACTCTATACTAGGCTGCAGCATCACGCCGGCCTATGCAAGGATCCCGTCGCCGAGCAGCTCAGTTCGTCGTGGAAACGGGGCCTAGGTGAATACAATTTTTTTGTTTGTTTGGGGGCACTGTCTACAAGGGGAGGTGGGGGCTGTATGGCATGATCTAGAAGGGGGAGTTCGGGAGATGTATGGCACGGTCTACAAGGAGGAGGTGGGGGATTATGGCACTATCTACGGGGAGACTGTATGGCACAATCTACAGGCGCATACTATCTACAAGGGGGATTCTGTATGTGGCAGCCAGGGGAGGGGGGCATTATACTGTGTGAGGGCCACTAAGCAAACATTAAACTGTGAGGGGCATTATACTTTTTTTATGGGGCATTTTTTTTATGATGGGGTGGGGCGACAAAAGATAATTTTGCATGGAGCGCCATCTATCCTCAGACCTGCCCTGGCTGGGACTACAGAAACAGCAGCGTTTCCTTTGCTATGCTGCTATGTAACTTTCATAGAAGTGAATAAGATGAGGTGCCTAATGTGGTGCCTATTTTCAAAAAGGGCTCTAGGTCTTCCCCGGGTAAGGGGCTATTGAGGGACTATATACAGGATTATGTGACAAAAAATAGTATTACAAGTGACAGCCAACACGGTTTTACTAAGGACAGAATTTGTCAAACCAACCTGATTTATTTTTATAAAAAGGTGAGCAGAAGCTTAGACAGAGGGGTCGTTGTGGATATAGTGTTTTTGGACTTTGAAAAGGCATTTGACACTGTCCCTCATAGACGTCTAATGGGTAAATTAAGTACTATAGGTTTAGAAAGTATAATTTGTAATTGGATTGAGAATTGGCTCAAGGGGTGTATCCAGAGAGTTGTGGTAAAAGATTCCTACTCTGAATGGTCCCTGGTTTTAAGTAGTGTACCCCAGGGTTCCGTGCTGGGACTACTATTATTCAACTTATTTATTAATGATATAGAGGATGGGATTAATAGCACTATTTCTATTTTTGCAGATGACGCCAAGCTATGTAGTAATGTTCAGTCTATGGAAGATGTTTGTGAATTGGAAGCGGATTTAAACAAACTAATGTTTGGGTGTCCACAAAACGATCATTTTTGAGCCAGGACGCAATGTCTATTCACACTCCCGACACTTCGGTAAAGTTTGTGTGCGACTTACTCACACAGCACAGCAAGATCACGCTGTGCTGTCATTCACAGCTTGATCTCGCGAGACCATGCTGTTTTGTGATTAAGTCCCACACAAACTTTACCGAAGTGTCGGGAGTGTGAATAGACATCGCGTCCTGGCTGGAGGTAATGTCTATTCACTCTCAAGATACTTCAGTAAAGTTAATGTGGGTGTATGTGACGGCACAGCGTGATCTCGCGAGATCACGCTGTGCTGAGTACAAATGGACATGAATAGAGAAAAGTGCATGACGCTGATTGGTCAGCGTCATACACTCCTCTGTACAACACCCACTTGATCAAAAGTTAAAAAACGTCCAGTTGGGCATTAAGAAACGATTTAGCATAAATCTAAACTTGCTCATAACTTGCTCAAAAATGATTATTTTTCAAAATAAAAACCACTGTTGTTATCTACATTACAGCGCCGATCAGATTATGTAGGAGATAGGGCACTTCTAATGTGGTGAAAGAGCCTCTTTAATGTAGATAAATGTAAAGTTATGCATCTGGGTACCAACAACATGCGTGCGTCATATGTCCTAGGGGGAGCTACACTGGGGGAATCACTTATTGAGAAGGATCTGGGTGTACGTGTAGATCATAAACTAAATAACAGCATGCAATGTCAATCAGCTGCTTCAAAGGCCAGCAAGATATTGTCGTGTATTAAAAGAGGCATGGACTTGCGGGAAAGGGTTATAATATTACCACTTACAAAACATTAGTGAGGCCTCATCTAGAATATGCAGTTCAGTTCTGGTCTCCGGTTCATAGAAAGGATGCCCTGGAGTTGGAAAAAATACAAAGAAGAGCAACAAAGCTAATAAGGGGCATGGAGAATCTAAGTTATGAGGAAAGATTAAAATAATTAAACCTATTTAGCCTTGAAAAAAGACAATTAAGGGTGGACTTGATTAACTTATATAAATATATGAATGGCACATACAAAAAATATGGTGAAATCCTGTTCCATGTAAAACACCCTCAAAAAACAAGGGGGCACTCCCTCCGTCTGGAGAAAAAAAAGGTTCAATCTCCAGAGGCGACAAGCCATCTTTACTGTGAGAACTGTGAATCTATGGAATAGTCTACCGCAGGAGCTGGTCACAGCAGGGACAGTAGATAGCTTTAAAAAGGCTTAGATCATTTCCTAGAACAAAAAAATATTAGCTCCTATGTGTAGAATTTTTGCCTTCGCTTTTCCCGTCCCTTGGTTGAACTTGATGGACATGTGTCTTTTTTCAACCGTACGAACTATGTAACTACGTAACCCCTTAATGACCGGGCCTGAAAAGTCCTTAATGACCGGGCCTGAAAAGTCCTTAATGACCAGCTAAATGTTTTAGTTTTTACCTCTGCCTTTTAGCAGCCATAACTTTTTTATTTTATTATTGGCGTGGCCGTATGAGGACTTATTTTATGCGTTAGAAATTGTATTATTTTTTTTCACAGTTTTTAGGTAGAAAAAAAATATTTTTACTGCGTGAATATAGGGAAAACCGATTATTGCCATGGTTTGTCTTGTTTATTTTTTATCCCGTTCACGTTTCACACTAAATAACCGGTTAGATTAATTCTTCAGGTTATTACGGTCGTTTAGATACCGAATATGTGTAGGGTTGTTGTTTTTATTTAATGTAGGGGTGATAAAATATATTTTATGCAAAATAATGACTTCTTTTCGGACATTTTATTTATGTATTTATTTTTGATCCTTTTTTTTTTAAATCCCATTAAGGGATAACTTTATTTATAACTTTATTTTTTACTTATAATGTATTAGCATACTCTTGTATGCTAATACATTACACTGTGTCACTTTTACACAGGCTGCTGTTAGGGCAGCACATAGTGCGCCCTAAGGCCCCATGCACACGAACATGCTTTTGCGGCCGCAATTGGCCCAAAATTCCACGGGAGAATTGTGGCCCCATTCATTTCCATAGGCCCATGCACACGACCGTGGTTTCCAGGTGACACTCCGCGGCTGGCCGACCCGAAAATCACAGCCATGCACATGGCTACGGTCGTGTGCATGAGGCCTAACAGCAGGCTTACTGAACAGACGGCCCTGGGGTATTTATAGGTCCCCAGGGCTGACTGCAGTGGGATTCCCTGCTCTTTGATCACGTCACTGGGTTTCCAGTGACGCGATCAAAGAGGGGAGTTCCCTTTGATCATGCCGCGGTCACGGACTGTGGCGATTAAAGGGTTAAAAAGCTGGTGTCCGAATGTTTTCTGACCCCAGCTGTATTCAGCGGGCTGTGCTAAGTTCAGGAACAGTTTGTTACAGGAGCATTCATCAGCCTCTTCTACAGCGACGCCAAAAGACATCGCTGTAGACTAAGCACCTGCACTGTGTGCCGTCAAAAGACGGTGGGCGGTCGTTAAGGGGTTAAAACACTTTCTGAATGCTGTTTTGAATACTTTGAGGGGTGCAGTTTTCAAAATGGGGTGATTTATGGGGACTTTCTAATATATAGGGCCCTCAAAGCCACTTCAGAACTGAACTGGTCCAGGAAAAAATAGGCTTTTGAAATTTTCTTGAAAATATGAGAAATTGCTGCTAAAGTTCTAAGTCTTGTAAAGTCCTAGAAAAATAAAAAAATGTCAAAAAAACTATGCAAACATAAAGTAGACCTATGGGAAATATAAACTAGTAAGTATTTTGTGTGGTATTACTATCTGTTTTACAAGTAGATACATTTAAATTTAGAAAAATGCTAATTTTTGCTAATTTTCTCTAAATCTTGTTGTTTATTTACAAATAAATATTGAATTTATCTACCAAATTTTTTCCCTAACATAAAGTACAATATGTCACGAGAAAACAGTCTCAGAATCACTTGGATAGGCAAAAGCATTCCGGAGTTATTACCACATAAAATGACACATGTCAGATTTGAAAAATCGGCTTCGTCCTGAAGGCCAAAAGAGGCTCAGTCCTGAAGGGGTTAAGGGCTATGTTAGTATTTGAGACCTTGTTTTTGTTTTTGTGGGATGAGCTGTAAAGTATTGTAAAGTGAAACTCTGAGCAAATTTCAGAATGAGTAAAATGGACATACTGGGGGTCATTTAACAAATCAGAGCAGATAAATCTTTCACTCTGGCCTCCCAAATGCAAGTTTTCATAGTGCTCCTATACATCACATAGGCAATAACAAATACTGCTACATGTTTCTGGGCTGTAAAGGAGCAGTTGCCAAAATGAAACCCCCCTTTCTGACATCTATAAGGGGAAGCTGCACCTCACAGAGTTCCTGCTCTTTCTGCCCCTGCATACACTCTGTACTAAGTACACTAACCATAGGCTATCAAAATATTGTACTTAAACATATTTAAACTTTATTAGACCAGGATCACACACGTATATATGATGCAGTTTGGAGTTTTACGTTTTTGGATAATTATTTGTGTTCACTCCTGTATTTGGCAAAAAATCATGCCAAAAATAGCATGTGTGAGTCCTTCCTAATACTTTTTTTTGGCCTATTAGGCAACTTCAGTTTTTGATCATAACTTTTTTACTGTAATGTATTGGAATACATGTATAGTCTACTAAATTACTGCCTAATGTACTAAGACATACCTAATGTGAGAACTAAAATTGGAATCTTTCTTCTCAGGCGTTATAAAAAAATATTGAATATTGGGCACATACTTGGTATCCTTTTACATGGGAGAGAACATACTTATTGCATTAAAGAGCTTGGTCATGAAAAAGTTAATACACGTTTTACAGATTTGGTGATGTCAAAGCTGTACATACGATAGAGACAGCCCATGTAGCTGCTATGTGGCTCATGGAGAGAGAGTTTATCACTGGTTATTCCAGGGCCGGACATACCATTGGTGCAACCTGTGCAACTGCACTGGGGTCCAGTAGATAAGGGGGCCGACTGTCACCTTAAATCAGCCTTCTTCTGTCTATTAGATTGCAGGTAGATGCCTGAGCTAATTAATTTTATGGCTAACAATTACTCATAAATTGTAAGAGAGACATGAGGGGTGATTTATGATGAGATATTGAAGAGCAGGGGCTCATTTACTGTTCTTGAACAGGGGCCCTCAGCTGTCTGTGTCCGCCACTGGTTTAGTCCAATTCCCTTTGCTACCAGTTGGAGTGAACCCTTGTAGGGCTCCACTACCCAGAGGAACTGAATTGTTAGCAATCTAGAGGGTGTTGAATGGACCTTAATGGGAGTCCCATTTTGGTCTTTGCTATGGTACTCCTCTCTTGTATGTCAACTACTAAATGATGTACCCACATAAAATAAATGTCATGAAAGTATCTCTTAAATTTAACTTATAATAATGAACAAAATGCTATTATTTTAGATATTAACTCCCAGTAAAAGGACATAAATCTGCAGAATGATTAAGTATACTGAGAAGAAATTGGAAATAATTTGTACAGCTACTTTTTATAGTTATATTTATCAAAAGGTACACTCTCACTAACAACTAAAGGGTTGTTATCAGTTTGATAGTGGGAAACGAATGAGCTACGCAAATGTGAACATGTGTGCTTAAAATACATGAAATATTTTATATTCAATCTTAGTACAATGTATAGAAGTGTAGGAAACACCAAACAGTTCCTCATATTTTCAGATGGAATGTCTTCAAAATTACTCCTAAATTTACATGCAAAATGTTTAATGTTTTTTGCCTTTTGACTAAGCATCAAAACGGACAATTGTGGGAGCTGAGTGGAAGAAATCAATAGCTCGTGTCTCTCATCTCACATGCATAACAATGGGATCGATGCATGGAATACAGTTATGTACCTTCTACAAGTTACTGATTAGGGAGTGTTTTAATGGGAAACCAAACTTAAAGTCTGTCTGCACGACATGTGCTCAATAGTTAAATGCCGCTAATTCAGGAGGTAGGCTGCCCATAGTCAAGTTCTACTGAAGCAAAGTCCTGACAATTGTCTGCCCTTCTACTTATCTCATATATCTCAAGTTCTGAGAATTTATAAAATCATTCTAGATATATTAGTAAATGATATTGAGCACTTGAGGCAGGGTTATTGTTATTGACCGTTGCATTCCCGCATTAAACCCCAAATCCAGGTTGCTTCAGCCTTCAAACACCATGATCAATGATTATTTCAATGTTGACAGTTGGAAGAGACTTTGTTTGTGACACTACGGTGAACTATGGAGATAACTTATTTTTCTTTGACAGGCTGATGCCTGTGATAATGCCTTTTAGAGAATACACTAAGCATGCCCCAAAAAATTCCTTCTCATATTATTAGAAAATCCCATATAGTAGCGTGTATTTTGTTTCTCAATTTACTCTATTAAATATCTTCTTGTTTTATTGTATAAAATAATAGAATGGGTCGCTTTAATGTTTGACAATTATATAAGTTGTTAGAGATTTACAGTTTCTTTTTTCATTGTTACATTGTCTTTCAGTTCATAATTGCAATTTAGTTAATACTACAATATTAATATTGAAGTAAATGTTGAGCAATTTTTGTTTTACATTTTTACGGCTAATAGAGGGGGTTCCAGGTGGGTGACCATATGTCCATATGCCCTAGTAGGGAACATAGATGGGGTTGTTTTGATGGGATGACATATATGCTAGTGTGGCTAGATTTTTGATAAGAAGCCTGCTTTTGTTATGTTTTCTTTTTTTCCTTTTCATTGTAGCAAAAAATGTGTGCATTAATTTTTTTTTCTTTTACTATCGTTGGTTAAAATGCATCCTATTTATAAGGTTTATAAAATATAAAGATTTTCTGTTTATACTAGCGCTTTCATATAAAGGGATTTTTATTGATTCAATACAGTAACCTATTGTTGATATTCATTCTCATATAAAAGTCTTTGTAGGAAAATAGACCATTATGAAAATAGAGAACAAGTCCCTAGAGTATTGGGTACTGTAAAACTCACAGATATGTTGACCTTCATATAAACCTCATTGGAAAAGCATTGTAACCATGCAGATGAGAGTAATATTTTTTATTTCCAAAGCTTTATAAAACGAATAAATTAAATGACCCACTTTTTTTTTTTTTTAAATTGCAAGATGTGATAGATCAGGGGTCTCAAGCACGCAGCCCATGGGCCACATGCGGCCCCTGAGGCTGTCATCTGCGGCCACGGGACACAGAGCCGCTAATACAGGCTCTGCTCCGGGACTCTGTGGAATCCCCTGACATCGCTGTCCATAAATGGACAGTGTTGTCAGGGTCTTCCCCAGAGCGGAGTCCCGGGCAGAGCACTAGTATAGGCTCTGCTCCGAGACTCTGTGGAATTCCCTGACATTGCTGTCCATATATGGACAGTGGAATTTAGTGTTAACATCACCATTGCTCTTCCAATGAGAGGTTCCATCGGGTTAACGGAAAGGCAAACAGAAACCTCAGCTTGTGTTTGCATCACCATTGATCTCAATGTTGACAGAAACTTTGCTAATGGTTTCCGTTTGTCACCGTTGTGAACAGGTTCGATTGTTTTGATGAAATCAATAGCACAGTCGACTGCGCTATTGATTCAATCACAACGACGGAGCCCTGTCACAAAGGGGACAGACGGAAACCATTAGCTAGGTTTCCATCACCATTGAGTTCAATGGTGAGGGAAACGGAAGCTAAGGTTTCCGTTTGCCTTTCAGTGAGGGATTAACCCGACGAAAACCTCAGACGGAACTCATCAGCGGAAAGCGATGGTGATGTGAACATAGCCTAACACCTCCAATTCCCTAGACTATCATGACTGGTGACATTAATCCTTCCTCTTTCTTACACCACCGGGTAGTTTGAATTAGTCTGGAATCTTTTTTGTTTACTTTCTTTAGCCAAACTTAGGTGTATCTTATAGACCAAAAAATATAGCACATCTAGTTAACTGTGAGGTGTGCATAAAAAGTGCCCTAAAATATTAATGAACTGAAACAATGTGTAAACAAGAGTGAGCTAAAACCAGCAATCTTTCAAAACTATGTGAGAGATTGATAAACTCCTACAGAATCCATTTACAGATTTTTTTTTTATCACCAGAGGTTATTTGTTTTGTTAATAGAAGTTGGGGAGGACCAAATCAATGTTCTTTAGACCCTGATAAATATATAGATTTGGAATACTTTATATCTATGACTGTTTGTGAAAGTTTACATTATATTTACCATTAGCCCAATATTATATGTATTATTTCTTGTCCGTTGAAAATCAGAAAACCCTGTATGGATTATGCTTATTTTGTATAAATTATGCTTGTCCTTACTGCTGACACACATAACAACAGAGGCATTTCTTAAAGCTTCTGGATCCTAATCAAAAATCTGTAACAAGGCCTCCCTCCTACTATGTGTCATTTATAATACTTGTGCCTTATGTGGCAGAGGAGCCTATGGACCCCTTCAGGCACCAGTCATGAGTGCTAATTTAGCATCCACTATAGCTATGGTGCGTCCCTGTATAACAATTTGCAAACTTATACAGACTTATAATGACATGATCATGAAATAATACATCTTTATTAACTTTTACTTTTTTTTTTAGGTCTTTTAATCATTTAGAAAATGTGTAGAACTTTGACATTATTGAATATGTTCACTGTGTGACTTACAGAACTGGAGAATGCTGCCTTAGGTGAAGACCTTTTATAGCGCGCACACAAACTCATCTTCGTCAGTATCTGTCTGCAGGCATTCAATTATGCCATCAAGAAGCTATAGGTCACAGGTCAACTGTCTGTATTGATTCTGTGGTTTTATGTTCCATCTTTATCTGAGGGCCTTTCTACTAGTCTGATCGCTTGTCTAATTTATATTTTATTTGTTCTTTAGCAATGTTAACTGTTCACATCATCCCTTTATACCGACATGTTTATGTGGACCTTGATGAACTGATCAGTTTAATATTGACTGCAGCAATATAGTCCCTAGTAAAGTATTTATTCATCCATCTGTTTATTAAAGCTTAGCTATACAGCGAATTAAATTTTCCTAGATGTCAGGTTTGTTGTCATAGATTTATAGAATCAAAGTTTAGATTAGAAGTAAAACTTCAGAAGGCTGGCTTAATAAAAAGAAGTCCACAGCAAAATTCTAAGAAGGTATCATGTTCTGTAGTTTATTTCCATATTCGTAAGCAGAAATTGAAGCATGTAGGATAAAATCCTATTTTGTACTACGCACCATTAGTGAAAAGTGTGTTTGTTTAGGCCCCATGCACACGACCGTAAAAAAAACTCTGTAATTGCGGACCGCTATTACGGACCTGCCCGGTTCTATAGGCCGCGGACACCTTCCCGTACCACTATGGATAGGTGTCCATGCCGTAGAACCGTGCCGGGAATTATGGAGCATGTCCTACTTTTCGTTTTTTACGGGCCGTGCTCCCATACTTTGTAGTTCTAGGAGATCAGTACTGTATAATGACATGCGGCAGAGCATGCCTTAAAATTTCCACATGAATTTGTGAGAAAAACCTCTGTGTTACTTAATAGTAAATTGGAGGCATACAGAGGACCGTATGGCTCATTGTAATTTGTGAGCCATTTTATGGATCTGTGCCTCATGGATCCATAATACAGCCATGTGCATGAGCCTTAATAAGTATTGTGTTATCACAATGCTTTACCTCACATCTGTGTTGTACTAATTAACCATTAGGCTGTTTATGTATTCATTAACTGTAAAGGCACAGAATTTAGAATTTCTAATGTTAAAGGGGGTTTCCCATAATCATTATTTATCACTTATTCACAGGATAAGTGATAAATATCTGATAGGTAGGGGTCCAACTGTTGGGACCCCCACCGATCAAGAGAATGAGCTTACCTTGCCATTCCTGGGATCCCCATAGGAATGGAGCAGTAGTGTGCATGCTCAACCACTGCTACATTCATTTCTATGGAGCTGGCAAGTGCTATCTTCGGCAGCCCCATATAAATATATGTAGTGGTGGCCAAGCATGCGCAGTACCGCTCCATTCCTATGGGGCTCCCAGGAACAGGAAGTTAAGCGCATTCTCATGATCGGTGGAAGTCCTAGAATACTGTATATAGGTTAAAGACCTTGAAACTCACTGAAGCGTGCACACATTCACATACTGTATTTACACAGAGACTCTATATCATGACTTTTTGTTTGTATGTATATATTTTTTAATAATATGGGTTGTTTGCCACCAAATAATATTCATATTCTTCAGCTTAAGGATTCTGAATGAACATACCAGATCTCTTCTGATATTTCAGCCCTGGTTCAGCAGTGTGTGGAGACTTATGAAACTCAAATGTATTGTAATTAGACCTGAATGTATTGGGATGACATTGCTTATGCTCAGTAATACATGCTGTCTGACATACTTTCTTAGTCCATGAAGATTGTAGACTTTAGCACAAAGAGGAACTATTTTAGGAAAGAAATAGAAATGAAAATGCCAATTAAGTTCACTTGAAAAAGAAAAAACTTTGATTAGAAGTTATCACAAACTAAATCTATAATTTACATTATTTTTATCTACTGTGCATATTTATATAAAATCTTTATAAAACATGATATACAAATGTGTCCATCCTTACCTTTGTTTGAATCTGAAAAAGGAATCCAATTTCTCATGAAACACTTTAATACAGGGGTTTCAGAATCGGCCGGGTAAATGGGTCGCACATAGAAAAAATGTTAAGTTGACGGGCCGCATTACTTTCAAATTTGATACAATACAAATTATTGTTAATCGATTTATTACTTTATCTACTATAACAATACTACATTACTATAACAATACTACATTACTATAATAATACCGCTAGGTTTAAACTTACCAGAAATTTGTGAGTTTACTCCACATGCTTATTTTAACAATCCAGTTTTCCAGTGTCGCTAAATGCAGTCTGGCTGCTTAGTTGGCAGCAGTTGGCAGACACAAGAATATCAAGATTTGGCAGCCCCTTTTTAGATAGTGCCACAGTGCCCTGTGTAGATACTGCCACACCCCACATAGATAGTGCCACAGTGCCCTCTGTAGATAGTGCCACACACACACCCACAATTAGTGCCACACACCCACAATTAGTGCCACACACTCACATGCCCGACACACACACACCCTATAGATAGCTCCATTGGGGCTCCCTCTAGGAGTGGAATCCCCAGCTAGAGCATTGCCGATACCCTGGCCGTTGTTTCCTCTGTTGGAGGAGCCTGTGAAGTCACTGTCAATACATGGGCAGTGACTTCAAGGGCTCCTCAAGCAGAGGAATCCCCGTCCCGAGCCTCGGCAACACTCTGGCTGGGGATTTCACTCCTAGAGGTAACCCAATGGAGATAACTACAAAGAGGGGGGGGTGTAGCGCTGTCAACAGGGTGTTGGGGCGCTATCTACAGGGGGGGTTGCACTATCTACAGGGGGCTGTGTGGCCATTGCTCATCTACCACCAATGATCCAGCAGCGTGGGAAAGGGACTGCGCTCCTTCATGACGTGACGTCATGAAGGAGTGCCAAAACTCTCCTCCTTCGGCCTGCTCTCTCCCCCCCAAGGGAGCTTCGGTAACCCGTGGGCCGTGAATGACAGTCTCAGGGGCCGCGTGTTTGAGACCCCTGCTTTAATACAATATTGCGACATGCTGCCAAAATCTTCGACAGTCTGCAAATCACATTACAACCACTGGGTGGCTTCCCATAGACCCATATAGCATAGACATCTTATGACAGAGTATCGCAAAATCATGTTGTTTTTTTAAAGCTAGTTATCATGCGCCACACATCTCATGATGAGTTGTGATAAGAGGAATGGTAAGGGAGGACACATCTTTATTCACTTTGAGTTAAGTTGCATTCAAACATTTATAATCCTGAAAATATGTATTTTTTTCTTGAGCACTTGATAGTACTGCACCCTATTCTTTGTCTCTCAATCTTTGTATTATTGTGTTAAAATGAAATCCCTAGTGAGCGCTAGAAGAAAGGGGTTGCAATGCTCATTATAGAAATATGCTTCTCCATCTCCCATTTCTCTTTCTTCTCAACTGCCTTTATCCTTCGAACGAGGACTAAGGGGCCCAGCATTCAACTGCCCAGTTATTCTAGTGATTTGTGGAGGTCGTATAGCATGGAACCTCACACATTTGGAGAACCTCTCTATGAGATGAGAGGAGTACGCTTTATGACTATGTTTGAATGGTGAAAAAGACACCAAACCTTCAAAATAATCCTTCTCTGTGGCCATACATTTTTGATAAAAATAAAAAAAAAGGTAGCACAAAGTAGCTGAGTACAGAATTAGTTAAAGGTATTTCCCAACATAGAAATCCTAAGAAGAAGCCAGGTATGTGTGGCCACTCTTTATAAAAGTGTGAAAAGAATATAAATAAAGTTAAGCTGTACCAGTTTGATATGAGACTAAAGGCCCTATTACACCGGCCGATTTTGGCTGGTGCACTGAGCAGCGATCAACGAGACAGCTCATTGATCAGCGCTCGTCTGCTCCTGTCACAAAAAGCTATGTATGGGTACGAGCGGTCGTTACTCCGATCACTCGTCTCTATACATTATTATCATGTCGGCAGCTCCTCTCCTTGTTTACACAGGTAGATGTGCTGCCGACAATGATAATATTTGACTTTTTAAAAATGATACAATCAGCAGATGAACGCGCATTTGCTGGTTCATCTGCTGATCACTGCCCTGTTTACACAGGCCAATTATCGTCAACGAGCGCTCTATGAACGATTGTTTGCCCGATAATTGCCCAGTGTAAAACCCCCTTTTTTCATAGAAAAAGAGGAGAAACTGACAGTATAGGATTAAAAATAAATAAATAAATATCACAGTATATGAATTCTTTATCATAAAGGATTCCTTAAATCTAACATTCTATAATAACATGAAAGGGCCTCGGGGTACCAGTTTAGTCTCACTAAGGAATACTTAGTATGACCAGCACCTTTTATATACCATGCGATGTCTATTATGGCTAAATAATAATTGTGACCGGTTAGGTGATCATGAATCCAAACTTTTACATTTAATTAACTTTCATTCAGCAGAACTTTATTTTCCTGAATATGCTAAATTTAGAGGGACATTATAATTTATTGTAAAATCTATGAAAGTGTCTCGTTAAAAGGAGGTCTAATTACTTTGAAAGTACAAGCAATAAACTTAATTCTCTCCAGTTCCACTAACTTTTATTTTATAATTTTCCTAAGCAAATAAATTTTGAAAAGTTCTTAATAAACTTATTTCAATTTATATTTTTTAATTCAAAAGTTAAGAGCAAAATAGGTTCATAATTTGTTTAGCAAATATACAAAGGTACATTTCCTGTTCTTTGTAAAAAGAAAATAAAAAAATGTGAAGGTCCATTTTCATTAAGCTTCTTTGTTGATTTTATATATCCAGAAATGTGTCTAGTATCTACCTAATCGTGTCCAATCAATTGAATTTACCACAGGTGGACTCCGATAAAGGTGTAGAAAAATTCTAAAGATGATCTAGAGAAATGGGTGGCCCCCAGAGCTAAATTTCAAGCGTAATAGCAAAGGGTCTGAATAGAGATGTAGCCATCTTTAACTTGACTTTTAACGCATTAAATAAACATTGGCTAGATCTCTTATCTTGACTTTTTCAATAACTTTTCAATGGCTTTTGTTGCTTGATATCGTAATGCAGAAAGTTATCAGAGTCAAGTTAAAGATGGCTGCATCCATACTTATGACTAGAGATGAGCGAACCGGGACAACCGAACCCGGTTTCAGTCCGAATATCGGGAAAAGTTCGGTTCGCAGCGAATCCTAACTTCACTGGGTTCGGCCGAACCCGTTTTGACCGAACCCTGCTACATTTTGGCGTCTGCCACATGTTAGATCTAAAATGGAGGATTTCACAAGATCACCTCTGTGCAGTAAGGGAAAGCTTTAGGAATCTAAAAGGCAGGAATCCAGCAATCGAAGGGGCTCATCCACTACTCACTACTCAGCCAGTGTGTGAATACGCTTTTATAAGGGGCTCATCCCCGTTGCATCCAACTTGCAATACAGGCAGGCTTTGTAGTACTACAACGCCCAGCATTCCCTGAGTGCACCGCGGCGTGGCTGATAGAAATTCTCATTCATTGCCATTTGCCAAGCCAGTGTCAGTGTGAATACGCTTTAAGAAGGGGCTCATCCCCGGCCGTTAACATAACGAAATAACAATCCAACTTGCAATACAGGCAGCCTTTGTAGTAGTAGTACTACAAGGCCCAGCATTCCCTGAGTGCACCACGGCGTGGCTGATAGAAATTCTCATTCATTTCCATTTGCCAAGCCAGTGTCAGTGTGAATACGCTTTTAGAAGGGGCTCATCCCCGGCCATTAACATAATGAAATAACAATCCAACTTGCAATATAGGCAGCCTAGTAGTACTACAAGGCCCAGCATTCCCTGAGTGCACCGCGGCGTGGCTGATAGAAATTCTCATTCATTGCCATTTGCCAAGCCAGTGTCAGTGTGAATACGCTTTTAGAAGGGGCTCATCCCCGGCCATTAACATAATGAAATAACAATCCAACTTGCAATACAGGCAGCCTTTGTAGTAGTACTACAACGCCCAGCATTCCCTGAGTGCACCGCGGCGTGGCTGATAGAAATTCTCATTCATTGCCATTTGCCAAGCCAGTGTCAGTGTGAATACGCTTTTAGAAGGGGCTCATCCGCGGCCGTTAACATAACGAAATAACAATCCAACTTGCAATACAGGCAGCCTTTGTAGTAGTACTACAAGGCCCAGCATTCCCTGAGTGCACCGCGGCGTGGCTGATAGAAATTCTCATTCATTGCCATTTGCCAAGCCAGTGTCAGTGTGAATACGCTTTTAGAAGGGGCTCATCCCCGGCCGTTAACATAACGAAATAACAATCCAACTTGCAATACAGGCAGCCTTTGTAGTAGTACTACAAGGCCCAGCATTCCCTGAGTGCACCGCGGTGTGGCTGATAGAAATTCTCATTCATTTCCATTTGCCAAGCCAGTGTCAGTGTGAATACGATTTTAGAAGGGGCTCATCCCCGGCCGTTAACATAACGAAATAACAATCCAACTTGCAATACAGGCAGTCTTTGTAGTAGTAGTACTACAAGGCCCAGCATTCCCTGAGTGCACCGCGGCGTGGCTGATAGAAATTCTCATTCATTGCCATTTGCCAAGCCAGTGTCAGTGTGAATACGCTTTTTAGAAGGGGCTCATCCCCCGGGTTTTGATTCAACTTGCTGCACTCCAGCAGTGAAATGTCTGGTAAAAAAAAGGTTGTGAAAGGACGGGGTAGAGGAAAAAACACCCATGCCGTCTCCTCTTCCAGTCCAAATGTTGGATCTGTTGGTGCCAGACCCAGTACCAGCATTTGTGGCACAAGACATGTGCCCAGTTCCACTAGTAGCAGCAGCCATGTGCCTGCTGGTAGTAGTAGCAGTATCAGCAAGCCAGACTTGTCCATCTCCTCCGGTGGGCGGGTTACTTTAGAAAATACGGCCATTGTGGACTGGTTGGCTGGCTCGCGGTCATCTCAGCAGGAAGACTGACGATCTGGCTTCAAGATCCTCTACAGATCCTCTACAGTTCCTTGGCACAGTGACAGTAGTAATATAGGTATTTCTAGCGTTTCCATTCCATCATCTATGTCTTCACTCCCCCTTCCTAGCGGGAAGCCATCTTTCCTGAAAGTCCTAAGAGACATCTCCTCGGGTGCGAAGGAAGATACTGAACAACATAGTGATGATGATTTGTTTTCCGCGAGTCAGCCAACGGAGTGTGTTGCGGCGGTGGTGGAGGTGGAAGCGGTGTCCGAAACGCATAGCTGTGGTAGTGGGGGTGTTGGTGGTGGTAGCCGTGGTGGCAGACGCAGTAATGAGGGGGGGCATGGAGCCCGCCATGATGTCACATCACATTCACAACACAGTGACAGAAGTGGCGGGGATGATGAGGAGGGCTATGATGATGATGTTGTTTTAGACAGGACGTGGGAACCAGGTGATGAAGTGATGACGGCATCAGAGGAGGAGGGTAGTAGTGGCGGCATTGGCCGTGATAAACAGCCAAGCCGAGGTAGGGGCAGAAGTCAATCTGCAAAACGTTGCAGCGGTAGGGTCAGCTCAGGAGCCGGTGACGGCGACACTGATGCTGGTGTAGGCTCCCGAAAAAAGCCTGCCAGACAAGGGGCAAGCTCGGGTGGTGGTGGTGGTGGTGGTGGTGGACGTGGTACTACCTCTTTACGGTACCTTCCCGGAGGACGAAAACATGGCACAGTGCCGTATCTGCAAGCAGAAAGTAAGACGTGGGCAGGGCAGCAATGTAGGAACTACCGCTCTACGTAAACACATGGAGCGGCATCACAAGGCCATGTGGGACAATCGACATGCCCCACCATCATCATGTACATCTAATGTAGACCCCTCTGCTGCTGCTGCTGCTGCTCCGAGTCCCTGTCATCTAAGTAGTAGCCAGGCCTTATCCACCATGTCGTTGTCATCATCATCATCACTGTCATCTAGTGCTCCTCCTACGTCCCGTCAGTTATCCATTACGGAATCGTTGTCCAATAAGCAACAATATATACCCAGTCATGCACTTGTCGTGCGGCTTAATTCACACCTGGCTAAGTTGTTGGTGGTGCAGTCGCTGCCGTACCACCTGGTCGACTCCGCCGGCTTCAAGCAATTGATGGCGTGTGCTCAGCCTAGGTGGCGAATACCTAGCCGACATTACTTCTCCAAAACAGCTGTCCCTGCCTTGCACAAGCATGTGGAGGAAAAGGTGTGCCAGTCCTTGCAATTATCCGTCTGCAGCAGGGTACATGCCACCGTCGACACGTGGAGCAGCAACTATGGGCAGGGACAGTACGTCTTTCACGGCCCACTGGGTCAATATTTTGCAGTCCGATGCACCAGCGCAGCAATGCCAGGCATTACCACCTCCACGCTTGTATCTTTCTGGTTCAACTCCAGACACCAGGCGCCTACCATCCTCCTCCTTCTACTCCTCCTCCTCCTTGCCTTCCTCCTTGGAGGTCTTCCCGACCCCTACAGGACACAGCGTATCTTCCACTCCTCCTCCCTCTTTTCATAGGTGCAAGGTGAAGCCCCACAACGCTGTCTTACACCTGCTGAGCCTGGGCGAGAAAAGCCACACAGGGCAGGAGCTGCTGCTGTGCATCAAGGAGGAAATCGCACGCTGGCTGTCTCCTCTGAAACTCACACTGGGCAATGTTATCTCTGATAACGGGAAGAACGTTGTGGCTGCACTGCGTCTAGGTCACCTGACACACGCTCCTTGCATGGCACATGTGATCAATCTGGTCATAACACGCTTCTTAAAGTCATATGTTGCACTTGCAGCGTCAAAACAATGTCCCAGAACACAGCCTGATGTGCGACGTTCCAACACGCTGGAATTCCACCCTGCATATGTTGGACCGTCTGTATGAACAGCGGAAAGCCGTGAATGATTTCCTGATGCAGCAGACGGGCAGCGTTTGGAGCCATTGTAATTTCGAGCTCAGGCACTGGCAGCTGGTTAGAGACGCATGTCGCGTTTTGAGGCCCTTTGAAGAGGCCACACGATTTGTGAGCCGTGACGCTAGCGGAATGAACGATGTTATGCCGCTGATATTCATTATGGAGTAAACGCTCACAGCGATGATTCAACAAAGGATGGAGGAAGGATCACATCTGGCTATGGATGTTGAGGAGGAGGAGGAGGAGGATGAGGATGAGGAAACAGGACCTGAAGAGGAGCTGGATTTGGAGATGGAATCACAGGAAGGGATAGGGGACGAGGCAGCCGCACAACATGACAGTGATGGTGGTGATGACGAGTCTGACGACGACCTTGATGATGGACAACCATGGCAGTATGGGGCGGAGATGGAACCAACCGGGCCTTCTGAAACACTAGCCAGGATGGCGAGCTATATGCTTCGTTACTTGCGCGCTGACTGTCGTATTGTTAGCATGAAGCAAAGAGATGAGTACTGGATAGCCACACTTTTAGACCCTCGGTATAAAGCCAGAATGGGGGAGTTTTTTTGCGCCTTCCGAGAGGGAGGCAAAATTGGCTTATTATCGAGAGAAGCTATGCAGCCAGCTTGTCACGGCTTTCAAACGGCAAACACCTGCTGCAAGCATGTCTGACCGGGGGGCCACTCTCCGCTCCCCACTGTCTCATCGTTCCACCGCCTCTGGCAGAGCTACCTCTGCAATAGGCGGCAGCAGCGGCAGCAGCAGCAGCCAATTCAGTTTGGAAAATATGATGACAACATTTTTACATCCAATACCCCGACATGACACACATCGTAGTCACCAAAGGGATGTTCACCATCACCAGGTGCAGCACCTAAACAACCAGGTTCACTCGTACCTGGACTGTGCCCTTTCTCCGTCAGAAATGCTGATCCCAGACCCCATGGACTTCTGGGTCAGCAGATTGGATCATTGGCAAGAACTGGCCCAGTTTGCCATGGGTGTACTCTCTTGTCCACCCTCCAGTGTAGCGTGAGAGAGGGTATTCAGCGTGGCAGGGGGCTTCGTCACCCCTAAGCGAACCAGATTGTCCGCCAACAGCTTGGAAAATCTCATGTTTCTGAAAATGAATCAAGCGTGGATCGGTGCCTTATACCACTGATTAGATCTGACATTGCTGCTGCCGTTGCCGCCTGCTACTGCCGCCTGCTACTACGGGATTCTGTCCTGTCCACTCTTTTTTTAATTTGGTGCTGCTACAACTTCTACCACCAATCCACCCCCAGTGCCGTCTGCTACAAGCAGGCCTGCCCCACCACAGGGCTTTGTCCTGTGACTGTCATCCAGTCTCTTTTTTTAATGTGCTGCTACTACTACTACCACCCTTGCTGTCTGTGTTGGCTACCTCTACTACCACCAATACACCTCCACTGCCGTCTGCTACAAGCAGGCCTGAGGCCTGCCCCACCACAGGGCTTTGTCCTGTGACTGTCGTCCAGTCTCTTTTTTTAATGTGCTGCTACTACTACTACTACTACCGTCTACCACCCTTGCTGTCTGTGTTGGCTACCTCTACTACCACCAATACACCTCCACTGCCGTCTGCTACAAGCAGGCCTGAGGCCTGCCCCACCACAGGGCTTTGTCCTGTGACTGTCGTCCAGTCTCTTTTTTTAATGTGCTGCTACTACTACTACCACCCTTGCTGTTTGTGTTGGCTACCTCTACTACCACCAATACACCTCCACTGCCGTCTGCTACAAGCAGGCCTGAGGCCTGCCCCACCACAGGGCTTTGTCCTGTGACTGTCGTCCAGTCTCTTTTTTTAATGTGCTGCTACTACTACTACTACCGTCTACCACCCTTGCTGTCTGTGTTGGCTACCTCTACTACCACCAATACACCTCCACTGCCGTCTGCTACAAGCAGGCCTGAGGCCTGCCCCACCACAGGGCTTTGTCCTGTGACTGTCGTCCAGTCTCTTTTTTTAATGTGCTGCTACTACTACTACTACTTCCGTCTACCACCCCTGCTGTCTGTGTTGGCTACCTCTACTACCACCAATACACCTCCACTGCCGTCTGCTACAAGCAGGCCTGAGGCCTGCCCCCCCCCCCACAGGGCTTTGTCCTGTGACTGTCGTCCAGTCTCTTTTTTTTAATGTGCTGCTACTACTGCTACTACTACCGTCTACCACCATTGCTGTCTGTGTTGGCTACCTCTACTACCACCAATACACCTCCACTGCCGTCTGCTACAAGTAGGCATGAGGCCTGCCCCACCACAGGGCATTGTCCTGTGACAGTCGTCCAGTCTCTTTTTTTAATGTGCTGCTACTACTACTACTACTACTACTACTACCGTCTACCACCTTTGCTGTCTGTGTTGGCTACCTCTACTATTACCAATACACCTCCACTGCCATCTGCTACAAGCAGGCCTGAGGCCTGCCCCACCACAGGGCTTTGTCCTGTGACTGTCGTCCAGTCTCTTTTTTTAATGTGCTGCTATTACTACTACTACCGTCTACCACCCTTGCTGTCTGTGTTGGCTACCTCTACTACCACCAATACACCTCCACTGCCGTCTGCTACAAGCAGGCCTGAGGCCTGCCCCACCACAGGGCTTTGTCCTGTGACTGTCGTCCAGTCTCTTTTTTTAATGTGCTGCTACTACTACTACCAGTCTACCACCCTTGCTGTCTGTGTTGGCTACCTCTACTACCACCAATACACCTCCACTGCCGTCTGCTACAAGCAGGCCTGGAGGGCTTGTCAAAAGCCATTGCTTGTTGCTTTTACATCCATGTATGGATTAACCCCGGCAGGCATCTGCCAATAAAAAGGGTAAATTTTTGGAGGGCTTATCAAAAGCCATTGCTTGTTGCTTTTACATTACATCCATGTATGGATGAACCCCGGCAGGCATCTGCCAATAAAAAGGGTACATTTTTGGAGGGCTTGTCAAAAGCCATTGCTTCTTGCTTTTACTTCACATCCATGTATGGATGAACCCCGGCAGGCATCTGCCACCATAAAGGGTACATTTTTTGAGGGCTTGTCAAAAGCCATTGCTTCTTCTTTTACCACCTAATATGTATGAACCCTGGCAGGCATCTGCCGCCAAAAATGGTTAATTTTTGTACCTTTTTTAACAATGCATTAAGCATACAACATGCACAAGTGCAGTGGTTTCTGTTAGTTATCACCGTGTCCCATCCGTTTTCCTATAGCCATACATGTTGGCGTAACTTTGACACTAACTTTGCCTTAAAGACAGCTCAAAAGTACTTGGATACACATGGATGACCTAAGAGTGTTATACAGGGCTTCTAGGGCTTTTAAACAGTGTTATACACGATTTTTAGGGGCTTTCTTGCATTACAGGTTCGGTCAGAACTAGTTCGGTCCGAATCAAACTTTTTCATGAATTTCGGCGAACCTGCCGAACCGAACTTTTCATAAGTTCGCTCATCTCTACTTATGACAATGCAAAATTTGTGTTTTTCATTTTTAACAAATTTGCAAACATTTTTTACATTCTGTTTTCCCTTTGTCATTATGGGTTTTTGAGTGCAGAAACATGGGGGAAAAACTAGAATTTTTTTTTATTTTAGCACAAGACCTCAACATAACAAAATGTGAAACAATTGAAAGGGTCTGAAGACTTTCCGAATCTATCTATCTATCTATCATCTATCTATCTATCTATCTATCTATCTATCTATCTATCTATCTATCTATCTATCTGTATCGGATATCTATGTATAGTGTATACTTTTCCTATACGGCTTGGTACAGAGGTTCACATTGGAGAAAAACACAAAGGAGGAAATATATCAACAGATTTATGGCACACATTATTATTTTCTAATTTTGACACACACCATAGTTGTCTTTAAAATTAGCATCTTTTCATTTTAAATGCCACTTTCCGAAAGTGGCTAGAATAAAGAAGCGGGGCCTACCCAAATGCAGATCACCAATATGTCAGATTTATCATAACTTACGGCAGAAGTTCAGTTAAGTTATGATGTAAATTATGGCACAAATCTACACCTACTCATAGCAGGCGTAGATCAGCATTTTAGCCGTACGGACAGCCAAAGATGTGCCAAATATATTAAGAGGTATGTACTACTTAAAATATTTGGCACACTTCCTGCCAACGTGCATTAGTTTAACACTGGCATTTGACGTGCCAGACTTAATATATTTCCCCCCAATAAACTTTTAGAACATTTTATTTTTATTTTTTTTAATTTAGAGTGATGTATTTGAAATTGCTGAAGGTACAGTCACTTATTGTGGAGATGCATAGCTTTTGTACACTGGCATACAAACCCTGTTGGATGTCTTATGTGCAGAGTTAATCTCTATGCTTTTAAGCAGTGCTTCCAAGGGAGAATTCTTCCGTACATCATTCAATGGAGTGTGCCACAATTGTTTTTCTGCTGGATTCTTTTAGAATATGAGTACATGTACCTCTATTGAAGCCCTCTTATATAGTAAGTATCCACTTCTTGTTTTTGCTGTAACAAATACATTAAAAGTTAACAAAATCGTCATGTGTGAAACTGGCCTAAGGCCTCATGCACACGACTGTGTTATGGATCCATGTTGTACATATTTATATTCGTGTCCATAGAAACCTATGGGCCCATACTGTACTTCCGTGTGCCACTGATTTCAAATGAAGGCATGCAGAGATTTTTTTTCTACTGGATTTGGGAATCTTTGAGAAATATATAGTGCTTCAAGAAGGCACAGTGTATTATGAGACCCGTGAACACTGTGTGCTGCTATACATGCCCTGTGCATATAGCCTTGCGGTCTCCATTAGTCCTGAGTGTTTTTTCTTCATGTAAGTTTACTGATTTTTCTCACTGAAATTGTCATACATGTTTGTATTCCAAAATTTCTCGTGCATTTTCAATCTGATTCGGCATTGCAATGTTGATGAGTGTTGAGCGTGCAATTTTCTGACTCATACCTACTGTATAAAGTGTAAATATTGATGTGTTTATTTAATATATTTTTAAATGTTTTATAGCAAAGTCGTTTAAGGTTAGTTGTCATGTTTGTTTAATCTTCAGTTATTTCTCATTTTATTCAAATTCCAAACCACTTTAGATGGTTTTCCCCCTCATTAGTCATAGATATCTCGATTGAGCTGTGACCAACATGGGAAAATTCTAGGTAGTGAATTAGGAACTAGAATCATAGCACCACAAGTCTTAAACAGATTCAATTTATTGAAGCAGTTAATTATGTGATTACAGGGCTAAGCACTTATATTTACCAGTCCATAAAAATCTTACAAATACTATAATCTGTGAGACGGGCCTCACTTGTAAGGCAACATCCTCCTACCCTTCCCCTGTTGTTGGTGAGGTTTAGCTAGCGAGGCAAAATTTTGGCTTGGACGAATGATGAGGCACAGGCATCACCATGCTCAGACTGGTGAGGCACCAGTAGATTGTGAAGCCGTGGCATATAGTACAGATGTAGCAATCTTTAACTTGACACTTATCATGTTAAATACACTATGGCAAACGTTAAATTTACTTGGCTTTTCAATTGCTTTTGTTGTGTAAAGTGATAGGTTATAACTGTTCTAACTGCAGAAAATTATCAGTGTTAAGTTAACGTTTGCTACATATGTATGTTATAAAATATTGCCCTGCCATGGTTTCTATGCATGTTGCCATTGTCAATATTGAAAAGGCAGTGCCAAGATAACAAGGATTGTGCCAACGTTGCAGATTTGGACACAACACATTTCCTCCAATGTTCTTTATTGACCGGTTTAACCCCTTAATGACCAGCCTATTTTAAACCTTAATGACCAAGCCATTTTTTACGTTTTTCAATCGGCGCATTCCGAGAGCTATAACTTTTTTATTTTTGCGTCGACATAGCTGTATAAGGTCTTGTTTTTTGCGGGACAAGTTGTATTTTTTAATAGCACCATTTTGAGTTACATATTATTTATTTATTAATTAACTTTTATTAACTTTTTTTGGGGGGGAATAGAAAAAAAACTGAAATTTGCCACTCTTTTTCGCGTCTTAAATCTACGCCGTTTACCGAGTGATATAAATAACACAATGCCTATGCCAGGGCCTATACCAGGGCCTATGCCAGGGCTAGGGTGTCTCATAGATCTGATCTACTTTCTGACAGAGGTACTGAATCTGCAGTGTCAACATCATCCAGTGACATCCGCTGCATTGGCACCTTTGATGTGTGTTCCTCCCAGGTTGTTGGGGTGTTGAAAAAACATTGGTCCATTCTCACTGCTGACCCTGATTTAAAAGATGCCATTCCTGCCAACCCTGCTATCACCTATCGTAGGGGGAAAAAATCTACGTGATTTCTTGGTACACAGCCATTATTCGTCAACTTCTTCCAGTACTTCATCTACCTGGCTGAAATCATCCGTCACGGGGTTTCATCCTTGTGGCAGGTGCTCTTTCTGCCCCCTGATGCCTAGGGTTAAAAGATTCACTAACCCTTCTGATGGCAGGTCATATGACATAAAACTATTTCTTAATTGTCAAAGTAGTGGGGTTGTATATCTGGCTAGATGTCCTTGCCCTAAATTATATGTGGGCAAGACCCTGCAGGAACTGAGGAGCAGAGTATCTAGACACCTTAGTACCATTAACCTTAAGGAGGACACCACTCTTTCAAGACATATGCGTAGGTTTCACCCTGACAATCCCAAGTTGCTCCAATTTTGGGGCATTGTACAGTTAAAGTTGGGACCCAGGGCTGGTAATCTAGACCGCAGGCTCCTACAGGAGGAAGCACGGTGGATCCACAGTCTTGGCTCCATGACCCCTCAGGGGCTCAACGAGGGATTCACCTTTAGTGCCTTTCTGTGATTCCATTTGCAATTCCCTTTTCGCTTTTTTTATATGGATATCTATACCCTTTGTGCCGATTCGTGATATGTCGGTTTCTTGTTTATTTAATCGCCTTTATTTAGTCTACCAGAGCCTCTCCTAACAGAGGGGCTTTGTCTTGATATATTATGTTTAATTTATTTCCACTTATTATATTTTTTGATCTGACCATTTATATTCTTTAGTATGGCGGCCGTTATTATTTTTTATTATTTTTCTGTTTCATTGTTGTACCTGATAAAATGGGGGTCTGTGTGTGTTGTTCTACTTACAGTCAAATATACATATACGTACTGCTAAACCATAACGGGGGCTATCCATCTTTCTTTGCACCAAGTCCAAAGAGACATCGACGGCGCTTGCGCCGGTCTTCTATGTCCTCGCTTTACTCAGCATTGTTCTAAGTCCTTTTTCTGCCTTACTACGCAGGCGCGCCTTTCCTGGACTATCTCGGCAATTTTGGCTGTGCGCCTGCGCGGCCCGCTACTTGCTATTGGCTCCCTGATACGTTGCCTCCTATTGGTTGGATTCCTCCTCCTGATGGCTGTACTGTTTTGTTCCGCTCTATTGGCGGCTTGCCCTCATACCCACCCCCTACCCACGTCATCTTACACTCCCATAAGAGGAGTCGTTTTTTCGCCGCGCCGCCATTAGCCCCGTGTACCCCTGAGGACGCTACTAGCTAGCGAAACATGTCGGGGGGGGGGGGCTCTTTTTGTTTTAATTCCTGCCTAAGCCGAATTACTGCCTTCATTTAGCTGAATATAACTTGTTATTTGACAGTTGACTTGCTGTGCGCTAGTCAGCACTCACTCCTGGTCCTTCAAGTTCGTTGCTGTGTCTGTCCCAGCAGTTCACTTTAACTTCGGCTTCTGACAGTGACAATTTTAAACTCATGTATGTGGTCTGTTCTTTGCTATACGTAGCTTAATAAAATCAAATATATTTTCAATTGTTAATTTGGGTGGTCAGGAAAAATGGTTCCGTCTGCCTGCAGGCATTCCTTCTATTGACCCCCAAGTGTAGTGGGCCCCGAATAAAAACTACAAGTTGCTCTGCAAAGAAATAAACTCTCATACAGCCACGTCAGAGGAAAAATAAAAAAGTTATGGCTCACCATAAAAATTGGTATCACCATAATCACATTAACCTGCAAAATAAAGTCGTTATGTTATTTACGCACGGTAAACAGCGTAAATTTAAGACACAAAAAAGTATGGCAAAATTTCTGGGTATTTTTGTATAACCCCCATAAAAGTTAATAAAAGTTAATCAATACATTTACATACTACACAATGGTGCCATTAAAAAATACAACTTGTCCAGCAAAAATCAAACCCTCACACAGCTATAGCTATGGAAAAATAAAGTTTATGGCTTTTGAAATGCGACTATCAAAAAACTGAAAATATTAATCAGTCATTAAGGCCCAAAATAGGCTGATCACTAAAGGGTTAAATATACATATTACTATCTGTAGTGTAATAAAAGTATTACATTTTAATCACGGCAAGACAGAAATTGGGCAGAAACCAAATGGATGATGTTTGATATGTACGCAGCAATAATTCTTTGATAAATGACTGATATTTTAGCATAATGTTCATTATTCATCTCTCCTATAATTTGCATCTATTTAAATAGCAACATCTAACTCATAAATATCATTCATGTGAAGAGTGAGATGCCATGCAAAGTATAGTAGAGGTCTCATTAATGCAGTTTTATCAAAATTCATCAGATAAGGGTGATTGCTGCTTTGTACTTTACCTTCATTGAATGACAGGGTGCATTTTTTTATGTCTATAATAATTTCTTGCAATATCTTCATAACTCTGAGCATAACGAGGCTCAAAACATTAAAAGTACTGATAATGCCAAAAATGAAGTGGGTTTAATTAGCATCCACCAAGTACCGTAACATTGCATGAGCTTGTGTAATTGAATCATCCACATTGGCAATATTGTGTCTTCATCATTGCTATTAGGCAAGTCTAATTTAAATAACGATACGTAATAGCTACCTAATAAAACTATCTATTACTATTAGAACCAAATTAGGGCACAGATATTTTTAAATATGCCATGAAGATGCTTTAACAAATATGACAGCTATGTATTATTTTAACCCCTTAAGGACGCAGCCTAGTTTTGGCTTTAAGGCTCAGAGCCCATTTTTCAAATCTGACATATTTCACTTTATGTGGTAATAACGTCAGAATGCTTAAACCTATCCAAGCGATTCTGAGATTGTTTTCTCGTGACACATTGGGCTTCATGATCGTTGTAAAATTTGGTCGATATATTCAGTGTTTATTGGTGAAAAATTGCAAAGTTTAGAGAAAATTTGGAAAAAATAGAATTTTTCAGAATTTAAATGCATCTGCTTGTAAAACAGACGGTTATACCACCCAAAATAGTTACTAGTTCACATTTCCCATATGTCTACTTTAGATTGGCATCGTTTTTTGAATATTCTTTTATTATTCTTGGACGTTGCAAGGCTTAGAACCTAAACAGCAATTTCTCATATTTTTAAGAAAATTTCAAAAGCCTTTTTTTTAAGGTACCTCTTGAGTTCTGAAGTCGCTTTGTGGGGCCTATGTATTAGAAACCCTCATAAAACACCCCATTTTAAAAACTAGACCCCTCAAAGTATTCAAAACAGCATTTAGACAGTTTTTTAACCCTTCAGGCATTTCACAAGAATTAAAGCAAAGTGGAGGTGAAATTTGCAAATTTCATTTTTCTTGCTGAATTTCAATTTTATTCAAATTTTTTTCCTGTAACACAGAAGGTTTTACCAGAGAAAAACTACTAAATATGTATTATCCAGATTCTGCAGTTTTTAGAAATGTCCCACATGTGTCTCTAGTGCGCTCATGGACTAAAACACAAGCCCTAGAAGCAAGGAAGCACCTAGTGCATTTTGAGTCCTCTTTTTTATTAGAATAAATTTCGAAGAGGTGTTGAGGTGCCAAAACAGTAGGAATCCCCCAATAGTGACCCCATTTTGGAAACTACACCCCACAAGGAATTCATTTATGGTTGTTGTTACCATTTTGACCGCACAGTTTTTTCACAGCACCTATTTGAATTGGGCTGTGAAATTAAAAAAATGTCATTTTTTCCAATAAGATGTCATTTGTGATCAAAATTTTTTTATTTTCACAGGGAACAAAATACCCCATTTTGTTGCCCAATTTGTCCTTAGTGCGGCAATACCCCATTTGTGGTGATAAACTGCCGTTTGGGCCCATGGCTCAGAATGAAAGGAGCGCTATGTGTTTGTTGGAGTCCAGATTTTGCTGGATTGGTTTTCGGGTGCCATGTTGCATTTGCAGAGCCCCAGAGGTATCAAAGCAATGGAAACCCACAGAAGTGACCCCATTTTGGAAACTACACCCCTCAAGGAATTCAAATATGGTTGTTGTTACAATTTTGACCGCACAGTTTTTTCACAGCACCTATTTGAATTGGGCTGTGAAATGAAAAAAATTAAATTTTTTCCAATAAGATGTCATTTTTTATCAAAATTTCTTATTTTCACAGGGAACAAAATACCCCATTTTGTTGCCCAATTTCTCCTGAGTGCAGCAATACCACATTTGTGGCGATAAACTGCAGTTTGGGCCCATGGGAGGCCTCAGAAGTGAAGTAGCGCTGTGTGTTCTTTGGAGTGCAGATTTTGCTGGTTTGGTTTTCGGGTGCAATCTCGCATTTGGAGAGCCCCAGAGGTAGCAAAGCAATGGAAACCCACCAGAACTGACCCTATTTTGAAAACTACACCCCTCAAGGAATTCATTTATGGGTAATGTGACCATTTAGACACCATAGTTTCTTCACAGAACTTATTTGAATTGGGCTGGGAATTAAAAAAAATAATATTTTTTCCAATAATATGTCGTTTTAGCTCAAAAATTCTTATTTGCACAAGAAATAAAATACTACATTTTGTTGCCCAATTTGTCTTGAGTGCGGCAATACCCCATTTGTGATGATAAACTGCTGTTTGGGCCCATGGGAGGGCTCAGAAGCAAAGGAGCGCTATTTGTTCTTTGGAGTCCAGATTTTGCTGGATTGGTTTTCGGGTGCCATGTCGCATTTGCAGAGCCCCAGAGGTATCAAAGCAATGGAAACCCACCAGAAGTGACCCCATTTTGGAAACTACACCCCTCAAGGAATTCATTTATGGGTGTTGTGACCATTTTGACCCCATAGTTTTTTCACAGAACTTATTTGAATTGGGCTGGGAATTAAAACAAAATAAATTTTTTCCAATAATATGTAGTTTTGGCTGAAAATTCTTATTTTCACAAGAAATAAAATACCCCATTCTGTTGCGCAATTTATCCTGAGTGCAGCAATACCCCATTTGTGGTGATAAACTGCCGTTTGGGCCCATGGGAGGGCTCAGAACGAAAGGACCACCATTTGGCCTACTGGGGATTTTCTCGTGCGAAGTCATGTATTCAGAAGCACCTGAGGTACCAGTACAGTTGAAACCCGCAAGAAGTGACCCCGTTTTAAAAACTACACCCTTAAGGCATTCATCTAGAGGTGTAGTGAGCATTTTGACCGGAGAGATACACCCCATAAACTGTAATGTGGGTTCTCCCGGGTATGGCAATACCCTACATGTGGCTGTTATCAGCTGCCTGGGCACACAGCAGGGCTCAGAAGGGAAAGATAAGGGGGGATAAGCTGTGCGGAGTACATCAGGGTAAGTAGAATTGGGGTAAATTATAAATCAAGGGATGTATGATAAATTTTAAAACACTCTTTCATACAGAGCTCTGGTTTTTTGGGACACGCGTTACATTGATATATTGTGTCCTCTCTTATACCCCTCTTATAGCAGACTTTGCACCTCTTTTGACTTTTTCCCTTCTTGCCAGTTTGGGGAACTTCTCCTGGAAAGTGTTGCCCTGGTACGATGTGTGTGGCCCCGCTTCCAGAAGTACTGGGTGCCCCCCCCCTTCCTGGTCCCTAAAGATTAGGTTCTTGATAATCACCTCTTGAAATTCCAGGAAAGTTCCCCTCTGGCCTGTACATCGACGTAGCACGTACACATTGTACTATGCCATCTGTATGATGTGCACGGCCAGCTTCTTATACCACACCGCATGGCGCTGTAGGGCTTCAGGACTTGATCTGACAAGTCCACCCCTCCCATGTACCTATTGTAGTCCAGGATGCAGTCTGGTTTAGGGGTCTCTGTACTGGTACCTCGTACAGGTACATGGGTACTGGTATGACATCTCTCTTGTCCTTGTACTTTACACACAATATGTTGCTGCTAGAATTTGCCCTGCGCTCACCCCTTCTTGTTTTCCCTGCAGAGTCTTAGGGAGGCCTCTCAGATTTCTTCTAGCAGTGCCG
The DNA here is from genome assembly GCF_050947455.1 of Rhinoderma darwinii. Taxonomy (NCBI): domain Eukaryota; kingdom Metazoa; phylum Chordata; class Amphibia; order Anura; family Rhinodermatidae; genus Rhinoderma; species Rhinoderma darwinii. The sequence goes on from NC_134687.1 coordinate 80,507,187, forward strand.
CATGCCACAGGACTGGAAGCGAGGCAGTTGAAGAGTGGGACGCTGGTATAAAAATTATCCAGGTAGAGGTGGTAACCCTGGTCCAGCAGTGGGTGAACCAAATCCCACACAATTTTTGCATTAACTCCCAATAAGGGGGGGCATTCTGGGGCTGAATACTGGTGTCCTTCCCTTCATATATCCTAAACCTGTAGGTATACCCTGATGCACTCTCACATAGCTCATACATCTTCACGCCATACCTTGCCCTCTTACCCGGCAGGTACTCGCGGAATTGAACCCTCCGTTTAATATCCACCAAGGACTCATCAATAGAAATACACTTCTCGAGGGTGTATGCTTGGGAAATCCGGGCACTGAAACGGTCTAATAGGGGTCTTCGTTTATACAAACGGTCAAAACTGGGGTCATCTCGGGGTGGGCACGGCTCATTATCAGTATGATGTAAGAAGCGAAGTATTGCCTCATTTATTTATTTATTTAGGTTCCAGTTCAGTTCTGAAGTTGCTTTGAGGGGCCCATATATTAGAAACCCCTATCAAACCCCCCATTTTAGAAACTAGACCCCTCAAAGTATTCACAACAGCATTTAGAATGTTTATGAACCCTTTAGGTGTTTCACAGGAATTTAGAGCAAAGTAGAAGTGAAATTTACATTTTTTTTTTGTCAGAAAATCCTCTTTATACCATTTTTTTTATAACACAAAAGGTTTTACCAGAGAAACGCAACTCAATACATATTGTCCAGATTCTGCAGTTTTGAGAAATATCCCACATGTGGCCCTAGTGCGGTAATGGACTGAAGCACCGGCCTCCGAACAAAGGAGCACCTAGTGGATTTTGAGGCCTCCTTTTTATTAGGTACCATGTCCGGTTTAAAGAGGTCTTGTGGTGCCAAAACAGTGGAAAACCCCCAAAAGTGACCCCAATTTGAAAACTAGACCCCTTGAGGAATTCATTGCAGTTTTCATGGGGTGCATGTGACTTTTTGATCAGTTTTTATTCTATTTTTAGGTGGCGTGGTGACTAAAAAACAGCAATTCTAAAATTGTTTTTTCAATCAATTTTTTTTACAGCGTGCACCGTGCGCTATAAATGACACATTCACTTTATTCTGCGTGGCGATACGATTACGGCGATACCAGATGTTTATAGGTTTTTTTTATGTCTTATGGCGTTTGCACAATAAAATACTTTTTGTAAAAAATCATTCACTTTTTGTGTTACCTTATTCTAAGAGCCATAACGTTTTTATTTTACCATCAAGAAAGCCGTGCGAGGACTTATTTTTTGCGTAACGAACTGTAGTTTCGATCAGTACCATTTTTAGGTACATGCGACTTTTTGATCTCTTTTTATTCAATTTTTTGGGAGGTGAAGTGACCAAATAATTGTGATTGTGGTACGGTTTATTATTATTTTCTTTTACGGCGTTCACCGCGCGGGATAAATAACGAAATAATTTTGTAGTTCAGGCCGTTACGGACGTGGCGATACCAATTATTTATAGTTTATTTGTTTATTTATATATTTTTATTAATAATAAAGGACTGATAAGGGAAAAGGGGGGATTTTTACTTTTATTACTTTTAAAACTTTTATTTTCTTATTTTTACACACCTTTTTTTAACTTTTTTTTAACTTTATTACTTTGTCCCACTAGGGGACATGAGGGCAGGAGGCCCTGATCGCTATTCTAATACACTGCACTACATGCGTAGTGCAGTGTATTAGAGCTGTCAGCTATTCACTGACAGCAAGCATAGTGGGTCCTGACTTTGTCAGGACCCACTAGGCTTCCGCCGATGGCAGAGCCGGACGCCATTGTTTGGTGTCCGGTTGCCATAGCCACCATCGCCAGCCGCTATCGCGTAGCAGGCTGGCGATTGTAGCTTAACCCCTAAAAAGCCGTGATCGCTATTGAACACGGTTTTTATGGGGTTAATCAGCGGGGACACAGCAATCGGTCCCCGCTGTAGGAGCTGTGACAGCTGCTGTACGAGACACCAGCTGTCACAGCTCCTGCATGTGTCGGGAGGACGGCCGAAATGGCCGTTATCCCCGCGACGTAATAGTCCGTTGCTGAGCGCTAACGATACAGTTAGCGTGACAGATTATTACGTCGCTGAGCGCGAAGGGGTTAAACTCATTAAAAAGATTGGAATTATCGATGTCTGGCATCATTTGTATGTACAGCTTTGAAAGGAAATTTTTATTTTTTTAATAAATAAATGTTTTATGTTATTTTAAACAGTTGTAATTTGACTTATTACAAAAAAAAAAAAAGAAAGTTTTTTAAGATACAGCTTCTTTGTATCCTATAAAAATAGAAGATGTATCGTTCTGTCAAAGCCGATTCTGTCGGTTCAGCTGAACTGACGGCTCGGCTGAAAGCTGATCCTGCGTGTCTCTGACCCAAAGGATCCAGCTAATAACGATTAAATCTAAGTTATGAACTTTGATGTCATTTATATTAGCTAGATCCTGTGTGTTAGAGACACGCAGGAGTAGCTTTCAGCCTAGTCGTCAGAGCAGCTAAACTGATGACTGCGGCATTGACAGAACAATACATCTTCTATGTATACAGGATACATAGGAGCGGTTTCTTAAAATGTAAAAAAAAAATTTAAAAGTTGTTTAAAGAGGCTCTGTCACCAGTTTATAACTGCTTTATCTTCTACCTAATCTAATAGGTGCTCTAATGTAGATAAGTAATGTGTTCGTTTGTTTGTTTTTTAGAAAAAACGTTTATTTTTGACAAAGTTATGAGCATTTTAAGTGTTATGCAAATTTGTTCTTAATGCCCAAGTGGACATTTTTGATCTCTTGACCGAGTGGGCGCAGAGATTAGATGAATATAATGTAAAGCTCCTACTCCTACGCGTTTCACCCTATTTCAGGTTCATCAGGGAAACGTCAGGAGTTTGTGTAGTCTAACTCCTTGGTGTTTGGCAGTGGCCACTGCCAAACACCAATCCCTGATGAATCTGAAATAGGGTGAAATGCGTAGGAGTAGGAGCTTTAAATTATATTCATCTTATCTCTAGGCATTGTAGGGAAGAGTTCCGGATCTGAGTAGAGATATCTTGTCTGAATGCAGACCTGATATTAGACAGGGTATGGCACAAACGGTAGTGGACAATTGCACTACAAGATAGAGTATGCCATGACCAAACTCTAGCTACAGAGCACAGGAATCGATAACTGATGCCTTTTTTGGCATCTTTATATGTTATGTATGTCAGTATTTGTTCTTTAATAAACGTGTGATGTTCCATGTTTTAACCAAGCTTAATAAAAGCTAAGTTTTATTAATCCTTCTTCAAAATTGTACTATATTTAAAAAAAACTTTCAATGTTGTACATAGCTTTTAAGGTGCTCATTTTATTAGTCTACTCGATTACCTTATAATAAGAGGTAGGCTTCAATAGTTAAAGGATTTGTCTAGTCATTCCATAATAGTGATTAGTGTGCCTCTCTATAGTACTGTAGAGTGCTCCATGTGCTGTTATTTACCTGTGATATTGTTTTTTTACTGTGCATATTGCACAAGACCTTGAGAAAACTCCAGTACTACATAGAATGGGATTCACCAGCTCCCTGCAGCTCTATCGGACGTTCAGGACTTACTTTGAGTTGATATCTTGGGGGCTTTGGAATCATTTACTAGTTTTCCATAGACTTATGTTCTTAAGTTACAATGGTCATGCTGAAATTAATTGAAGGGGTTTCCACGAGTAAAACATTGATGGTCTATCCTAATAACTCAGCGGCTCATCCGTACTTGAATGGGACTGCGGTGCATTACTAGTACAAGCATCTGTGCCTATGTAAAAAATGAAGGGTCCATGGCGCTTGCTAGACACCCATCAATTAACTATTGACAGTCTATTCTGAAGATAGGCCATCAATGTTTTAATTCACCCTTTTATATTTTAAGAGGACCATTGTAACGGAAGGAAAAGCTATCAATGTTTTAATCCTGAAAAACCCTTTTAATATTGTAACTTAAGGGAATACTGTATATGTAAATAAATATTTCAGACTTTTTCCCGAATGGTCTATGGTCTGGATATAAAGGATTTTCTGGGGGAGCAATAGTCCAATATTTTCTATTTGCTTCTACATTGTGTAACTTCTGTCTTTTAGCCTGACTTAAATCACTTTTATTGATGAAACATTGACAATTTAATAAAGATCTTATCATCAGGGATCACTTCACATGACAGGTGTAACTGTTGGATCAGGGATATATATCAAACAGTGTATTTTCGGTGATATGGGGATGACAAATAAATTAAGTTGAGAAGCAATTGTTTCTATTTCCTACTGTGGCATATTTATCATCTAAATCTGTTAACATACGTGTAATGGCACATTTGGGAATTGGTCAACCCAATCCAAAGCAATGAGAGGTTTTAAATGCAGTGTAAAAAATGAAATAATTGTAAAAATATGATTTTTACCATCATGAAAAAGAGGGAATTATATAAGGAAGCAAGTTTGTCAACCTTCTGTAAATTAACAGACAGTTGGTAAAAATAGGGAACGTTAGTTTAGGGTCCGGGGAGCAGGTTATTGTGATTATCATCCTTTTACAATTCACAGTAAATACTACAAATGTGTTCATATTAGTATTCTGAGCTATAGTCAGATATTATTTCTAATCTTTTATCATTCATTTTAGTTTTTAAATTTTTTCATAACAATATGTGATGTTTGGCTAAATTGTCGACAAAAAGGACGACGGCAACCCTGTTAGGAGGATGGTAGCAAGTCAGTATAATTATTGTAATTATCTATTACATATGGATTATTTATGAAAGTCTTGATGATAAACATGCTGCTTATTAGATCTGTTTTTAAAGAGCAAAGCAATTTTAAACAGTCTTCCAATATGTCAATGATACCACTGTTGGCTAAGTTGTAAGTAAGTCCGGCAGTGGCATAGCTATAGGGGTCGTAGCAGTTGCAATTGCGACCAGACCCCGAAGCCAGCGGCCCACCGCCCCACGTCTATAAAAAGTTATTATAGTAACTGGGGCCTATGTAATAAACTACACGGTACCCTGTTACTATAGTAACTGATGTATGCTTACCATCCTCGTTCCGGAGCACAACTGAGGTCCTGACGCTGGATGAGTCAGGACCTCTGCTGCGGCCAGAGCCGAAAAGGAGGGTTAGTATACTATTACTGTCTGCTGGTGCCTGGGTTGTCCAGTCCCTAAAGATTAATGAGCTATCTTCAGGATAGGCCATCAATAGCTGAAGGGTCAGGGTCCGACTGCTGGAACCCCCGCGCTGCTTCCCCTTCATTCCGGTTACTTGCTCACCCTGTGAATCACGGTGTGTCGGCAATTCACAGTGTGAGAAAATGACTGGAATGCAGGGGAAGCAGTGCTCGTACAAGCGCTGCACCCCCTTCAAAAGAGCAGATTGGCAAGAGTTCCAGGCAGTCAGATCCCAACCCATCAGCTATTGATGGCCTATCCTGTGGATAGGCCATACATTTTTATGGACTGGACAACCCCTTTAGGTCTACCATGTGGTAGGCTTAGATGGTGTGATCCTGTCTGCTGGGCCCTGTATCTAAGCCAACCACATGGTAGGCTTAGCTACATGGCCATGTGTGATTCTGTGTGATAGGCCCTGTAGGCTTAGGCCTAACACATGGTAAGCTTGTAAACAGGGCCCCAGTAGACAATAATATTATACTGTATAAGTTTACTGTCTGCTGGGGCCCTGTATGTAAGCATCCTACCATCACATGGTAAGCTTAGATACAGGGCGTGTGTTACTGTCTGTTGGATGCTGCATCTAAGCCTACCACAAGGTAGGCTGAGATACAGGGTCCAGCAGACATTAATCTTATAGATTACGATCTGCTGGAACCTGTATCCAAGCCTACCTTGTGGTAGGATTAGATAAACAGTTCAACAGACAGAATCACACATGGGCCCTGTATCTAAACCTATCACATGTGTTACTTATGGGTTTTTTTTGTGTTTGTGTTTTTTTACAGGTTTGGTCGTTGGACTACGTCCGATTCGAGGAATCCTTGGATAACGGCTTTTTCTATTCTCAATAAAATGTTTAACAAAGGTTGAGAGTTTTTTATTTCAATAAAATATTCTTTCTGCGTACTTGTGGTTTTTTGAAACTTTATTACTACTGCCTTAGCCTGCTGCTGCTGTGTTGTAGCTGTCTGGTTATGAAAAATGAGGTAGACCACACGTCATTTTTAAAAATAACTTGAAAAAGCTATGTGGGGTTCAATAGCCAGCCAGATACAACATAGAAGCTGTAGACTAGCATTACCAGGGTGGGAAAGCCCACTGTTTCTAGCCTTAACTAGCCTAATAATACCAGCCTGCGGCCGCCCCAGTGCCTGACTATTGCTACAGATGGTCGGGTACTGGATCAAACCCGGCTCTTCCTGGTACCCCTGGTGGCGGTGGCTACCTGGATAATAATGGGGTGTTAATGTTAACCTTTCCACTGTCTAACATTAAGCCCCACCTCAGTAATGGATGCCGTCAATCAGCCAGAGCCCATTACTTAAGCGGTAGTAATAAAGAAGACCTAGAAAAAATATTTTATTGAAATTAAAAAAAAACACAGAACCTTTATTAACCATTTTATTGAGAATTTAAAAAATGGTGTATTCGAAGTAGTCCTCGCATCCGAAGAAGGCCAACAACCGAACCTGTAAAAAAACACAC